>NW_009722246.1:0-32305 GCF_000703405.1 Apaloderma vittatum | reverse complement strand
TGTGTTACTTCTGAAAGCATGGTTTGACAGGCATTGCTGTAGTGTTTGAAAACTCATTTCAAACAGAACCATAGGAAAGCAGACTACAAAAAAAAAAAAAAGCAGCAGCAAAACGAGAGCAAGTATTTTTGTAGCAAACCTCCTAAATAGGACAATCTTACACTGGGTCGGACCACACCTTTTGTGCTTGACTTTCGAATGCGTGCAATTAAGAGTCTCTACCCTCCCCCCTAGCCCGCCCCATCAGCTGCATGACCAAGGCACGATGCTCACGTGCGTGCAAGTGTCGAGAGGCACGATTTGGGTTTGTAGGAACTGCTCGCTCCGGCTGCGTCAGCAAGATGTCTACAGACACTTACAGTATTACCCTTTTCTTCCCAGTTGTACCAAATGACAACCAGGCCAGGACAATCAGAAACTTTCTTATGGTCAATATGATTTTTTTTTTTACCTTAGAGCTATGTTAATAGCTTGCTGTGCAAAGCTTTGGCATGGTACAACGGCTCCGATCAGGGATGGGCAGAGACAGCCCCCACATGTAGCAAGGTGACAATTTGCCTCCTCCTCCTCCTGCCATGAATGCTTGAAGTTGTTACAGGGAACGTAAACTGCTGTATGAGAAAAAAAACAAGCCAAAACAAACAATAAACCCACGGTTCACCAGTTTACTCGAGGTTGGGCACGAGTCTCGAGCAAGCCGAGAGGCTTAGAGACGTGCCTACCTTTACACCAAAGTGCTGGGCTGAACCCAGGTTTTAGTGTCAAGGTTATGCCGGTCCGGCAGCTCTCGCTGCGTACCATTTCCATTTTTCCTCCTTTGCTCGAGGAGGAATTTGGAAAAAAGAAAAGAGCGAAGCTAAGCAAACCAAACCAGATTTTGGTTTCTTGGAAAAGGAGGTACAAAAGTCCTCTCCTTTCATTGCCTTCCCCCCGCCAGCCACAGCCTGGCTGCAGGGTACCCCGAACTCAGCTGCTCTCCAGGCTCCACTGTAGCCGGTTTCTCCAGCTGCATTGAAGACACAGGGTGCCCGTGGCCTTGTTAAACATCATAACCTTTTTCTTCCTCTTTCCTTTTATTCCATGGGTGGGCCGAAATAAAGACGGCTGAGATTTCAGCTGCTGGGGGGGCAGGGCGGGTGGCCAGATGGTGCGATGGGAAACTGTCCCTTTGGAGTCTTCTGTAAAAAGTGGGATTGATAAAGGCGACGCGAGAAGAAATCAATTCCAAGAGAAACCTCTGAGCGGCTTTAAAAAGGAACGATACCAGCGTTTCCAAGCGATGGACTAACTCTTTTAGCAAACTATTTCCTGTACTTTGTCTTACGGAGAGGAGAGAAGCTTCCACATTGTCTACTCCGCTTTTGGAAATACGTTTAAAGGTACTTTTCTATTGTAATTTTTTAAAAAATAAAACCAGTGATTATTGTAAGTTACGTGCAGAGCGTCATCCTGTGCTGTGTATCTGGTTAGGAAGAGGGAGAAGGATCCCAACACACACCCTTGGGGGCCTCTGGGAACAGCAGCCTCCTTCCTCCCTTGGGCTATTTGAAGGCAACGCTCCTGAGGGATGATTTTTCAGGGCAGAAACCATCATCCCGCTTGGCTCACTTGTATCTCAAGGAAAGCTTCAAAATCCAGGCTGGAAGGATCAGCAGGCTTTTCAAAAAACGACTCCAAGTTTACAAAGATGTTATCGGTTATTTTTTAAACCTTCTAATCTTGGCACTGAGTGCAGGAGCTAAGCTGCGATTTTCCATGAGCTCAGCCACAGCAGAGGCAAACGTAACCTAGAGACCAAAGGCCAGAATTCTTTTTTTTTTTTTTTTTTTTTAAACACACTGAGAATTTTGAAAAACTCAGTTTATAAGCCCAACCTAAAAATTCCTCTTTCCTCTGCTCCGCCCCACTAAATGTGACCAGCGTCCCCACGAAGCTCAGCCAACAAACAGGCCACGCTCCGAAAACAAAGCACTAGGAGCAAGCTCAAGCTTGGCAAACGCAGCCCAGAGAACGGTGTGTAAAGGACATTATTAAAGCAGGCTGCAAACGATCGGGGGCGGAAGAAAAAGGCATGATGGTGTTACTTGAAACCCTGGGCTGGCAGGGATGAGCTGAGGAATTAAGCCCTTAATGCTGGATGCTAATCCCCCCACTCTGCCGCAGCCACGGCGAGTCGCAGCTTTCTTTCCGAGTTGCATTCAGAGGAGAGATTTGTTGGCAGGAAGAGAAGAGAGCGACAAGACATGAGGGCAATGTGAACGTATTGCTCAGTCCGAGTGCCACCAGCCCGGATGCCGCTCGAGAGAGACAGGCAGATGTTTTCGGGAGCAAATTCAACAGCAAACGCGCTCCAGCGATGAAAGACACACGCGTCCTCCTGGACTTTGCTGGGGCACAGCATAAGCTCTGCGCTACGTCCCGAGAGAGGAAGAGAGGCCTTGCTGAAAATACTTAAAAAGTCTTGAACCGTTTTTTCTGTTGTGGTGTTTTTTTTCTTGTTATATGTATTTCTCCTGTAAGTCAAGACATTTTTGGCTCTGTGCTGATCAGCGTTGCTCTCATCAGCAAAGCCGCTCGCCCGGCCCCGGCGTCCCCTTTGCCCGTGGTGACCTTTCCCCATGCGGCCGGGGGAACATTCCTTCCCTGTGACCATCGGGGCACTTACAGGAAGGCCTGAGCTGCTGGGTGATTGCAAAACAGGACCAGAGACTCCCGGGCCAGCGCTGGCATCCGACACCAGGGATAAATCTCAGAGGGTACGGAGAGGCAGAGCTGGAAAAACCGAAAAGGAGAAAATTTCACGCTCTTATTGTTTTCGTTTTGCCAAATCTTTCTCTCCTGAGAAACTGGATTAGGAACAAGATGGAAGAAGGAGAGTTGTATCTTTCTGAGGACAGGCGGCAGCAGCAGGGACGAGGGGATCACACCACAGGGCAGGGAGAGCAAAGGGCAGACAAAGCCGGCGCCGAGGCCGACCGACAACGTCCGCAGTCTGGATGGGGCAGGGAGGAGCGAGCCCAGCACTGGGAGAAGCGGGGAAGGAATAATGAGGCTGGGAGACAAAAGATGAGATAGCACTGGGGTTTGGCCAGGCTCCCAGGCTGGGAGGGAAGCCGGTGGCTAAGAGCAAAGAGGTGATTTCTGAGGATGGCTGGGGCCAGGGTACGGGCACAGCGTTCACCGTGGATTTGCTCCCTGATTCTCTAAGCTCGGGGAAATCCAGATGCCACGGTTAAAGTATCAACCATCTTGCTGCCCTGGGAAGAAATTTGAACCCAGGGAGATGAGTGGGGTGTCACAGAGGTGTGCCCTGCAACCAGGGGCTGCCCAGAGAGCCAGGCTTCAGCTGACATTTAAACAGCGTTGTCTGCCTCGCTGCCACGCTCAGGCTAGAAACCCAGACGACAGCAGAGCTTAAAAAAGCAAAGCTAAGAAATACCATTAGCAGGTCTCTGAAATGCTTCTTGTAAGACACGGGGAAGTCAACCATTAGCAGAGTCTGGACTTCATCTCTGCAGTCTCCATAATTAATAACTAGCTCAGGAGAGAATAGAGAATACAACATAACTGATGGTGGCAGGATGAAATCGCGCAAGTACTTCAGGCCTTGGATGTAAGCCCAGAAGTGCAGGTATAGTCAAAAAATTAACTTAATGGAAGGATAACCTCCTGCTTCAACCATCCTTTTCCCTGCTGTGCTTGCACTCTGCACAATGCCCAACCCGTGAGGCTGGTGGAGCCCAACACGTGGGTCCCAACCTCAGAAGCACTGATGGGGTTTCAGTCACGGCTGGTTTTTTGGGGGGCTGCTGGGTAACACTGAGGCTGCCACACACTTGCAAACGAAAGCAGCAGAAAACAAGCCAGAGAGAAACAAGAACTGCTCTTATGGCAAGCTGGGCAGCACTGTAGGAACTGGGACTCTGACCTACAGGAGCACTTTGAGAAAAAAGGGGTCACAGGAGGTCTCTGATCCACCCTCCTTGCAACAAGACTGTCACCACTAAGAGATTTGGGCAGCCTAGTCTTGTCTGGGAGATGTCTGAAACCTCCACAGATGGAGACACCTCCCCACCAGCTTTTTTTTTTTTTTCTCCTAATATCCAAGCCAAACTTCACACTTTCCCCTATTACGTCATGGCTGCCAAAAAGAGTTTGACCATGTTATCTTCCTAACTGTCCTTTCACACATGGCTGTACCCGTGATTAGATATGGCCCCAGGTGCCTCTTCTCCAAGCAGAGCTGTCCCAGCTCCCCACTCTCTGCTCCCAGCCCTGGGATGTGTCCGGAGAGCCTGCGCAGGACAGATGCGGTTCAGAAAGTACCTGCGGAGCCAGAACAAACAGACCCCAGAAGAAGACCCTCTCTCCTCTGGGAGGAGATCGAGTCCCAAACCACCTGGCCTTTTGCAAGCCAACAAAATGTTGGTCCAGGGTGCAAACACCCCCAGAGCCAGGCTGGGGAGCTACCTGAGGCAGCTAGGAATGCTTTTTTCAGGCTGATACCTCTCTTGCCGACAACGATCCAACCGTATCCCTAACTTTGCCAGCAGCAGAAAGCCAGAACCAGCAGTTTGGGGTGCAAGCTCTCCTTTCCCCAACTGTTGTTAGGAGTTAGCCTTAACCAGCCAACAGTACGCACTCAACCCTACCAGACACCCCCCTCCTTGCCCCAGATGCAAGAGCTGCCAGAGGCCCCCGAGGCAGTAACACACAAAGGAATTTGGGCCTGGAACATTAGCAGCGACCGGAAAGCAAGCAACAAAGCTGGAAATAATGAGATGTCAGTACCATAGTTGCTTCTAGTCATCTGCAAACGCAGCCCCTCCTCATCAGCAGGTAGTGGGAGCCCAGCTCTCCCCAGTGGCCCCGCACCGCCTGCCCGCGCTCATCCGAAGTGACAGCCCTCGCTGGCTACATCCACGCGCGGGGTCTTTACACCACTTGTCAGGGCTCCCTTGCCTCTCTCGCCTCTGCTCTCTAAAAGCCTTGAATGATCACGATGAATTATAGATTAGCTCTGGTACACACCACCTTATGTCAGTTTTCTCATTCAACCATACAAAACCCTGCTGGTTTCCATCCCCTTCCAGAATGATCATCACAACGGGCGAGGTGGAATAACTCTTCAGTTCAAGCAACTTTTAGAAGAGAAGCCAGTAGAGCTCCACACTTAGAGATGTGACAACTTGTACCTTAAAAAAAAAGAACAGCACTTTTATTTTGGGGGTCAGGAGGAGCAGAGGAAATAAAAGGTCTGGTTCACATATAAAGTCCTGAGAAGAAACTCCTGAGGGACCAGTGCAACCCCTGATCCCTCAGCAGAGTGGAAGAGGCAAGTCCTCACCTGGCAGGGACAGAGAAAGACCATGCTGAGATGGGTTTGCCCAAGAGCCTTCCTGAAATGCCTAAGACGAAGGTGCCTGCCGTGGACTAGATGATCATTGCAGGTCCCCTCCAACTGAAACATTTTTTGTCACAGGCAGCCTGAGTCCCCTTATCTCCCTGGTTAGCAGGAGATGCTTCCAGGGAAGGAAGAAAAAAATGGAGTAATAGACCCACAGCTCTCAGGAGAGAGCCTGATGCCTCTCAGCAGCCCTTTGCGCTGCCAGACTGAGGGAAGAAGGATTTTGCCAAAGAAAGCGAGCTGAGGGCATGATGGTTTCAGCCAGCGGGAGAACCATCTTTCCAGACACAGAATGGGGTAGGTTTAAGGTATTAACAGCTGTGAACTCTTATGCTGAACTTCAGTGAAAAGTCCAATTTGGACATAACGCTGTGAAGAGAATGAAGTGGACTGGAGTGCTACCAAAACACCTTCAGCAAACAGACTCCTGCTAATATAGTCTGAGACGTTTTCAAGTTGCACCATTTGATTTTTAAGAGGTCTTGGAAAAACCCTGCAAAGGACTACGGGGAGCATCTTCGACAAGGAAACAAAACCCAGCTCCTGAAACACACACAAAAGAGAGGAGCTGATGCTTATTTTCTGAACTTGTTTTCTTCACAACGGCTTGCCTATATTTCATGCCACCTCTAACAGGTCAGTGGGATCTTCCCTTCACCTATTTTTGACACTGTACCCTCATAAGCCGTAAAACTTACTACACCCTCCCTGTTCGTATGGCAGAGGAGAAGGCTTCTTCCAGTGAGACAAAGCACCGAATCCAGTTTTACAAAGCATCGAATCCAGTTTTTCTAAGCCGATATCAGCTGGACCATTTTGCTCCTTTGAACACTGGAGCCTGACAATGTCAGCGCAGCACATGGAGTTGATACTCAGTCTTCCTTCCCTGCTCTCCTATTTTTTGACCTAACACGTTTTTCATCTCTGAAAGGAGCCGGAGGCATTTTCTTTAGACTCCCCTATTATCTGAATCACTTGAGCAGAGAAACAGAACAGGTAGCCTACCTTACAGTCTGCTTCGCAAGCTTTGGTTCATGGACAAAGTCATACATAAGAGGATTGGGAAGTCGTCCCATAAAATCCCCCAAAGGTATGAAAGGCAATTAAAAGCGCTGCTCTTGTCCAAGTCCCACCATCAAAAAAAAGAAAATCACTGCTCTAAAATGCAGCAGATGGAAGGGAAGGTTTTTTGGTTTGGGGCTTTTTGTTGTTTTGGTTTTTTTTGGAGTAAAACTGACAGAAGAGAGGTGAACTTTTTTTTAAGTGTGCTGTGTGTGCTTTAAAGCAGAGCTGTAACGCTAAAAAACAAAAGCTCCGAGATAATTTACTTGTGCTGACCTGGAAGATATAGGAAAGAAAAACAGTTTCAAAACCAGCTGGAGCAGCATGCTTTTCCCTGTATATATATATATAAAGCACGAAATATACATAAAATAATAGAAGAAACATCCTACCAAGAGCTCACACGCAGGCAGCAGCAATCTGCTGGTGGTGGGATATCGCAGGCACCTATTTTATCTTTGATCCTAACCCTAGAAGAGCAGGGAAACAGCTCCTCTCCCACAGCGCCAAGAAAACAATATCAGCATTGACTGACTCTGGTTCTGTACATAAAAAATAAGTTATCAAGAGGACACAATTTGACCACATTCCACATCAGTCTGTACTGCACAGAACCGCGAGGCATCTACAGGGAGCTTTCATTTAAGGTGGCTCCTCTCAACTCCCCAACCAAGAACGATAAAACGAGCTAACGTTAGCCCAGGACAATAAGTCGTTGAGAAGATATAAATACAGCAAAGATTCCTTTACCTCTGTTGAACAGGAAAACGCAACAAGCACAAAAGACATCGATTCTCTCGGTTTTTTTAAGGAAGCAACACTGGAAACCAGCATTGTACGTTTATTACTTTCAAAAAACCCTGATTGCTTCGGTATTACACTGTCATTTTATTTCCCTCCTGTCGGTAGTGTAGAAGCGTGCAACACACGTGTGTCCACTACAGGGAAGAGAAATCGCTGAGGGCATTTTCTGCCGAGCATCAGGAAGCTACAGTTGTGTTGCCAGCCTGCAGCCTGCTGGAAGCTCAGGAGAGGTTTTTTTCTGAGTTTGGGCCTCAGATATTATCAATGTTGAGCAAAAGCTCAGTCCCGTGGTAAGGAAGAAGCGTACAAAACCGTGGGTGTACATCACCGTGCAAGCAACTTGCCTGCAGTGATTTTAGGAAAATCAGGAAAATCCTATATCAGGATTTTACCTGATATAGGTAAAACGACCACTGTATTCGGTTCTACTAGAAAGCTCCTTGTAAGTAATTCCAGGTAAATACCCATTAAGCAATGTAAAAGCAGAGTTTAAACACTGAACGGGAACTCCTGCATTACATGCTGAGCACCATTTATAACTCTATGCCAAGAGGCAGCTAGTGAGAACTTTTTAGTTAAAACCACGTTTCCCATTAGCTAATTAAATTAAACTCTAAATTTAGCAGTTCATACTTGATCTTACACTGACCTGTTTCATCTTGGCAGTGGCTGGGATGGGGGAAACACATCACATTACTATATACAGTCAGTCTTTCTGCGAGCAGACACCGAGCTCAAGTGGCAAAAAGCCCGTTATCAAAACGCACGTTTGCTCCAGAATTTAACTGGTCACTGTTTGCCGGGAACGACATCAGAGTAATCTTTTAATACTCCAGCCAAGTGGTCATTGTGAGTCTTAAATCGACGTTTCTTCTGAGAAGCTGGTTTCTTCCTCCTCTGAATAGGAGCCTACGAGAAGAAATAAACAGTAGTCAAAAGACCTGCCCTCCAGCTGTGACATCTGACCCGATCTGTGACGCTGAGGCTCCTCGTTGCTTCCACATAAACGAGCCTCGCTTGAACCAGGGTTGAGCAGGCGGGGAAGGTGCTTGTTTGTTTTTTTGCAAGAAGCAACAGCATTCAGTTCAAATCCAGCAGGGAGATGACCTCAGGGACAGAGCAGAGTCTCCCTCTCGCGAGCGCCACGGTAAAGCTGATGTGTAATTATAAGTGACGCTTCCAAACACTCCCACGCAGCTACGGAAGCGGGTACGTGCCCCATAATTCCATCCATAATTAAGTGCTCAAGGAACTGAGAACACAGAATATAATTTAGCATCTAATCCAATGAGCAGCAGAAACCAGGAACAAGTCCTGTGTGGAAGGACTCTCACAGAAAGACAGTTGAAACCAAGTGCAGAAGGGAAAACACAGAGTGTTTCACGTACAAATAAATGTTAAAAAATAATAATTGTACGAAGTCAGGAAGCATCTTCCAAGAGCTTGCAGGCATTTTGGCCTCCCAGTAAAACACGTGCATATTGCACCCAGTTTGGAGAACAGCATGTGTGTGGTGAGAGGCATGTCACACGGTTCCCATCAGGATTTCCAAGCTCTCGAGCAGAAAAGAGAAAGTTAAAAAAACCCCACCCTTCTCCCAAAAAAGTTCTACTCCTAATGCATTGTACAGCTTCGAGCAGAAGCTTCCACTGTGGAGCTCACAGGGACTTCTGGCATTTGTCCTGTTCCTGATGCTGCTTGGATTACACTGGCTCAAACAAGTTACAGAAACACTGACTGCTGGCTACAGCATTGTTTTTTGCAACTTCTTAAAATTGGTCACAGTTCCCCGAGCTACACAAAGCAGCTGTGCATAGGCTCCCCAGCCTATTTTGGAATTAACACTGCAGAGTCAGAAGGGGGAATGCCCTAGGAAGATCTGTAATTTGTATCTCTTACTATTTTCTTTGGTCCAGTTTCTTGCATGGAAGAAATACCCTGCCGTTTCAGGTACTCTTCGATTTTCTCTTCATCCATAGAATCCACGGGAATGCTCCTCCACAGCTTCTGAAACTCTGAAACACCAAACAAACCTTCGTTTTACATCCCAATGAACAAACCCTTGGCAAAACTCCCACATGAAGGGAAAAAAAACCCCCAAGACTTGATTTTAAACGCAAAAGGATTCGGTCTTATTGGTAGAGATGCAGCGGTCACCACCAGCATGCACCCAGTTAGCACAGCCTTTACCCGCTGCAAATGCCTGATGGATTCCCAAAAAAATCCCCAATAACTCAACCAAAAAACCCTGACTCTGTGCTAACTGCACTTCAGCATCAGGAGAATGCAACATGTGCTTTTAATGTTAATTTGCTACGGAGTCTCTCTTTTTGCTGAGTGTCTCTATAGCCGTGTAGACTTGTCGACGCGTTTTGTAAGCCTCAGTTCAAAAGATCTATGTGAAGGGCAATAACTAACCATAAATGGCAGCTTCATTTACACATCCTCAGCTGCCATTGTCTTGGGAGACTTGTCATCTCAGAGTCCGATTTACTGAAGATTCAAGACGTTTACTTCAGTGGGTTTACGCTCGTTTATCACTGTAATATAATACAGGCCGTGCCGTACAGATAATAAATTACTAAAATTCCTCTGGTGTTAAAAAGAAGGCAGATACCTTAAAAGCCACAGCAGCAGAAAAAAAAAGACAGAGACACTAAGTCTTAATTAGAGCAGCTGCCATCTGCCTGCACACTTTCTGCCTCATGTAAAGTTTCACAGAGCCTCTGGAATGCCTTCTCCAGGCAGCGGCTGGTACAATCCTACCTCCCTTCATTCCCCAGGCAGTAAGTTAGATATATCCTGTCAGCAGGTTTGGCTAACAGACTATAAATAAAACACGAGGCGCACATAGCAACGCAAGACTACATTTTTCTTCCCTTTATTTCCAGATAAATTTAGTATACAGTTGTCAAAACAACCACAACTTCTGCATGCTTAAGAAGTTGTTCTACGCAGCGGGCGATAAAACACGCCAGCGATGGTCTGCCACGGATACACCGGCTCTAGACACGCTGCCACAAAACCACCCTGTACAAAAGGCGTACGTAGCAGACGTGGTTCCGGCACTTGGACCAATTTCCTTCCTCAAGCATCTCTGGTTTTTTATGAACGCACAGGCTTTAAGTCTCAGGTCTTTCTTTTCTTCCCACAGCCAGCAGCAAGGGGCTGTTCAAGCTTTCCAGGAAACCAAAGAAAGAAATTTCACCCGTGAAGAACGCCGATGCTCATTTTTGGTAACGCAGTGTTTCTGAAGAGAACTAAATCATGTGAGAACAGCGCTTTCGGCTACAGAGAGACAGCGCTCAGTCTGTTCCTTGTACAGGTGCTACAGCACAGCAGGATCACTGGGACTGCAGCTTTCAGATAACTTAAATGCAAGGACTGATACTGCAGTCAAGACATTCTCTGTCTCCTCATCCATTCCGAGTGTGATTCCAGGCTTTTTTGGTGCCTGCTATCACAGATCACCTCTCACCTAATCCTGTTGGGGCAGGTGGAGAAGGTTGTGTCGTGATCAAAGCTGAATGTGGAAGAGAGATTCGCGGCAACGAGAATTCAGATAGAAGCCGTAACAGCACAAGGGTCCCATCGTACCCTCCGGATCAAGCAGGGCATGCTCTTCCAAGCTATTTTTTTTTTCCTGTTCATTCCCCGTCCTGAATACACAAGCTGGACACCGAGAGCCCGATGGTGCTGGGAAAGATGAATCGGGGTGTCCAAATGCAGTTTATGCCACTTGGCAAGAAACCATGTCTCGAATTCTGCGTTTCTGCAGTTCATACATGAAGTTACATAAATGCAGTTTATGCCACTTGGCAAGAAACCACGTTTCAAAACCTGCGTTTCTGCAGTTCACACATGAAGCTACACGGCTGCACTGACTGTTAAACAGATCCTGGTTAGAGGAAGGCTGTGCTGTGCTATGCTGCTGTGACTGGCTGTGGGAGCTGAGGAGACGCAGGTCAGTCCTCCAAGATGCACCACAGGCATGTGCACATGAAGAGAGACCTGACAACTCTAAGCTTTTACATGACAGTGTCCTTTTATGTATAATGTTCTGCTGCAAACACGGTTATGCCCCAGTGCGGGAAAAAAAAAAAAAGGCTGAGGCTAGGTGCTTGAGGTTAAACCGGTCTACATTCTTCTGGGGAACAGAAGTGAAAAATTAAACACTAGAAAATAAATGGCCAGCTCTTCAAGGATCAACATGCACAGAAGTGCAGACCACAGTTAATACCTAACTGCAGCGTTTTGCATTTCTTGTAATGCAGCGGTTTTACCATCATTACAGCTTCACGTTCACCTTTTAAACTTGGCCAAGAAGCACGAATGTAAAAGTCACCAAGAACAAAAACCGCAAAGCTGACGGGGACTTTACACAGAGATAATTTAATCCACTAATTGGCCCCACCAGAGTCACTATACAGCACTCTGCAACTCTGCTTAAAAATCCTTTCATAGATCAGGCTGCTTTCTGTGCTATTGTAAAAGAACCTTCTTCACACAACGAAGCTCCTTGTAGGGCATAAACATACCTTATAGCCCAGGACAGCGGAGGGAGTCACAACAACAGGGTTCCCCCACTCTGTGGAAATACTTTGTGTTAAAAGGATTGGTTCATAATGAAAAGCGGGGGATAAAGGTGGAGAAGCGTCCAGAGCTGCCACCCTTCAGAGAGGGCAGTGCATCCTAGCTGTCTGCATTTTGGGTGCCATCTAAAGGGAAAAGGAGACACATCTATCATCTTGTCACGAAACCGATTTGGTGTAACACCAGATACCGAGCTAAATGCAAGAACTGAGGAAAGAGGGAAGCTGCCTGGCTTCCAGTTCCAGTTCCAGGTTACCTGTCAGATTTACTTGGAAGTCTCTGAGGACTACGCTCCTATCAGCAAGTGAAAGTTAAGACCTTGGGAACACGCTATCTGGATTATTGTGACATCCTCTCTGAAATATGAGAACCTACGGGAGAAGCTGGCAAGAACTACAGCTCTGAAGAAACAACCCTGCCTCCGGTAGCCGCGGTATTTCTGCTCCTCAAAATTCACACCCTTGACCTAAGACAGAAAGAGATTTCTCCAGTTTGTCACCCTGGCCTTCGCTGCGTGGCTCCAAGCGAAAGGGGTCACCACTTCTTAAAGCAGTAGCTCAGAAGAGAGGCCAGAGAGGAGGAAATGTCACAAAACGACCCAACTTCTGTGCTCCACCACCCCTCAAGCAGTGTCCGTGGGTATAGTGGGCCTGTCTCTGGGGAGGGGAAGAGATAGAAAAGAAAATGCTGTCATGAGCTGGTGTATCTGAAGAGCAGAAACAGTGACACAGAGTGACAGTGACAGAGTTCCTAGAGATGGTTTCAATACACTCAATCCATTTTTTACAGGTCTGTGGTGTTTTTTTCTTAAATTCTGTGGACAGGGCACAGGGAGTCTGGTACCGGTGTGAGGTTCAGGGAGGGAATTGCTGGAGCAGAAAGCTCACCGCATGCTGGCCTGCTTCAGCCAGGCATGGAGAACAGGTTCAGATGCACACATTCCTGCAGCGCATGTAACCAGTGCAACTACTGAGCACATTCAGTTTTCCTGCTCCACGTCCTGTCAACAGCTAGGGTGATTTTTTACACCATCAGAGCACAGCCAAAGCGAGAGCCTCTTCTATTAGAACGGCTAAACTATTTGATAGATCAGCCAGAACAAGTGTATAACGGCTACGGAAGGAAAAAAAACAACACCTGACTGGCAGTGAAGACATTAAGGCTTCACCTGACCAACAGCTGGCTGCATTCAGACAATCTGACGATCTCTCCTACCGTGTAGGCTGCTATGATCAGACAGAGCCCAGAAAAAGATCTCCTGGGGACAAATTTCCAAAGAGTTTCTGGGCAAAGCAATGCAGGTGCTGCTGAAGGAGACACACGCGTTCTCAGCAGAGCCTTCAAGTCCTGAGGCCAACTCAGATCTTCCCTAGAAGTCGAAGAGGATGGAGTCATAGAATCATGAGAGCAGCTGGTTGAAAGGCCAGTTTAGATGATTGCTAATATCTCCAGCATCATGTACACAGACTTAAAACAATGAGTTTTGTCGAGCAGTAACCAATGGGCAGTGAAGCAGAGAGCAGCACAACAAAGATTCTGCTAACACCTTCTCTCTCAAAAACACCCAAGGGGTAAGGATGCACAGTTACCTCGACTTGACTGTGTTACAAGGGGCCCTCTCATAGTAAAATAATTTACACCAACGTTGCCTGAGTGATTATACTCTTAACATGCTCCCTTTTCTGGAAATGCTTCCATGTGAGGAACAAAGTCATGGGTAAAGGGCTGCATGGTGACTCCAGCGCAGCTCATCCTGCACTTCTGACTGCCTCGTGTGCTCCTGCAAATAGGTCGAGATGGCTTCTGGAGATAAATTGCTGTATCACACCAGTAGTAAAATCTGGCAGAGATTAAAAACAGCTTAAAAATCTTCACTGAGCTGAGCCAAAATCTAAGCACGGGACACGAACAGGTAATAACAAGGCAGAACGGAAGGAGCAACTGAGAAGCAGGGAAGATCAAGTCCTGCTTCCTAACAGCCTGCTGCCCCTGAACCACCTTGAAATTCAAAGCCAGAGCACTAAATCATTGCTGATCGTAAGCAATTTTTATACTCTTAAATTTCAGAGGGTTTGGCCATTCTTTCTCTCCAGAAGTGCTTAGGAAAAAATATTAAAAAACGTGTATAATTAAGTACCCGAGTTTTTAGGCATTAAAACACTTCCCACATTGCATTCAGATGTGAAAGACACCATCTCTACCAGACTGGCCTTTCAGCAATTCAGGTGGCTTGTGGGGGAGAAGCTTGGTTCACAGGCAAAGTGCTTAGCCCCAGCACAAAGAGGCAGGACTTTGCTTGGCTGAAGCACCTGAAATCTAGCCTGGCTTTTATAAACACTTTCAGCTTCTGACAGAAGATTAATTAGTCAGGAAGTCAAGAAGGAACACATGCAATCTGAACCCTCCTCAGCTAATCGCATAAAAGGAAGAACAAAAGCCGTTCCTTACTGAGAAAACCTTCTCCCGTAACCCCTGAGATCACGATATATAGGTACCGCACCGCTGCTGCAGCACAGTGGGATTTATTTTCCAAAGGGGAGAAAGAAAAGCTTGCTCAGCCATCAAAACAACTGCAGCAGGGGCAGACGTAGGCACTGCCAGAAAGCTGCGTCTCCCACTACTTCAGACAGCAAGCTCCTAAGCTCTTCTTTCTCAGGATGGAGCTCAGAGGGTGATGGGAGAAGAGGCCGAACTTTTTGAGGATATTAATCCCAGCCAACATGTGTTTGCAGCCGGAGAGTGTCATGTGGCAGAATCACACGCATTTTTTTCTTATTTCTAAGGATAAACATTAAACTAGAAACATATTTTGAACTGTCATCAGCTGCTAGTTCAAAGAATCTGACAACACTTATTTTGCAGTCTTCTAAAAACTTGGTTTTAACGTTGCTGGAGATAATGAGGTGAAACAGCACCGCTAATGCAGAAACGTGTCATAACTCGTCCCGTACGCTGACAATTCTGCCAGTGACTCTCTGAGAGACATACTTCTGGTGCTCTGCAAGGAATCGTAAAGCAAAACTGGTTGGGAAGGATGAGTTTTCCTCTTCCCAGGACAACAGGGTTGGAAAGGGGAAGCGAATGCAGTCAGGGATGCTTTAAGAGTGGTGGCATATGCAGGCAGACTGCAAAATTCACACAAGAGAAAGCATTCTTGCCTCCTCTCAGAACAAAGCATCCTCACCCGTATGAAAAATAAAAACAAACCTAGCAGGAATAGACCAAAAAAAAAAAAAATCGCTTTCTGATCAGATGGGAACGTGCTGCCACCTGCGGATAAAAGAAAGGAAAGCTACCTTGAACTACAAACAAGCTGCACACTAGCGATCCCTACATCACAGACATCGCGGGCTTAAATCTCCATCGGGAGATTGAGACAACCGGCTTAAACATTTTGTTTCAAGGGGTTTTAGAGGTTATTTTTCCATAGCACGAGACTGCATTGCCTGCTCCTCAACAGAGATCAGCGCTGTGTATGATGTGTATGAACAGCCTTGGATTTCTAGTGGCTGCCTGACAAAGAGTTGGCAGACGTCTCTTGCTGCGTATTAATAAAATGAGCTCTTTGATTAAATCTCACGGTTAATCCCACAGTTACTACGAATAACAGGGTAGAGATCTCTATCTGACAACTCTTTAGGATGGCTGGGCGCCAGTTACCTGGAAAAATTACTCAAGATCAAACCATCAGTGTTCCTGACTGTAGTACAGACAAGAAGGTCCTAGAAACTTCAAAAGCTTTGTCTTAAAAGTGATTGCAACAGCACTGATTTCTAAATGTTTTGGCCACGTTCGAATCCCTGAAAGCTGACGGGCTGAAGGAGACACTATCTGAACAGGATGACAGTGCCAAGGGTAAACTCAGAGAGGCATTTGAGAAGCTAGAAATTCCCCAGCGAATGCAGACTGAAGGCTTATAATTTTGCATTTCACATACAGTTCCGACCGCCACTATCAAGAAGCGACAGAAATTACAGTTTCAAAAGAGATTCACCTCAATATTTTGAAATATTTTTTAAATTTTTAGATGTTGTATGTCACATCTCCTTAATCATCTTTGGGGAAGAAAGCTATTATTACTGAGAGTACATGTGTGGCACATAACAAATAAGTTAACGATACGTGTTTCCAGTTGCTTAATCCTATTGAAAGCTCCAAGCTAATCAAAGAAAAAACAGAGCTTTAGGCTATGTCCTATGGTCCTGTAAACAGAGCAGTTCGAGTTTCTATTAAAACTCTTCCCTTTTTTTTACCGTAACATGCCTTTATAGGGTAGGATGGCCTTACTTAGCACGTTGCAAGAACAATCATATTAACAATGGTGTTTGGTGGCACTGAATCACTTAAACTAAGAGCTTTTGACACAGATTGTCTTCTCCTTTCTGTACCTACAGGCATTTGATGTAGGCATAAATGTCATTATTGGAGCACACCCAGTACACGTAACTAATTTCTGTGCATGAACAGGCACATCGTAGCAGAGGAATTTACCGCTCTTTGTCAAGCGCAGAACACATGCCAAGCTTCTGAAGTCCCAAATGCGCTCCAGCTCTAGGCAGCAGCACTACCCCACATCTGTGCTCTCCTCCCAGTTGTAAACTACCCCTTCTCGGGATTTTTGCTCACATCTTCTCCCTCCTGGCTTCCTCCTCCTGTTCCATTTGTGGCTGCTTGTCACATTCACCAATAAAAGCCACACGACTAATAAATCGGAAAAAAATCCAACACACTTGCACCCAGGAGCCATTCTTCCACTGTTTGGGTTTGGGTTTTTTTTACCAGCAAAACGATAGATGCCATTTGAGTCACCGGTGATTTTTAGTCTCTTCTTTATTGCTCCACTTGAAGAGAGTCGCTGGAATCCTGGTGCCATGTTCCAACACATCCTTTATAAAGCAGAGGATATTGCTCCTGAACTCACTCCCTAGTCTTATTAGCCACGTGTTAATATCAATCATTCTCCTGAAATTTGGATATAACTAATATTTCATTATCACGTTAACAGACTGCTACACCTCAAAACTGCTATACCTGAAGACTGCTTATACATATGGATGCTTAAGATGGATTCAAATTGACTGTCATGGAAACATAAAAAACCACCTACCTTCATCCACAGTAAACTGACAGCTCTTGTCATTGTAGAAAAGAATTTTCTTCTTATCAGGGCGATTAACAAAGATGATCTGGTCCCCTAAAGCCTCGAAAACAAATGCAAAAGAACAGCTCAAAATCACTTCGTTTCCAAGAATACGTATTCCAGCTCGAACCACAGACCCAAGACTTGTGCTACAAAAAGCACAACAAATCACAGAAGCAGCAAATTAACTGGCAGTGAAAAGCATCCAAAGCAGACGCTGATGGTAAGCACACCAATAAATCAAAAATAAGATACGGAGGACTGAGATCAAGGTATAAAAGCAGAACTAAATGCCTACAGCTGCAATGTGGGAGATCAAGAGTCTTTTGTGAGAAAGAACTTTGACAGCTGTGCTAAATCTGAAAGTTCAGGATGAAATAGAGAAAAAGCTATGGTATTAGATTTTCTGAAAGAGCTTTCGAGTTATCAGAAGAACAGAAATAACTCCTGAGAAAATTCTCTCTTAGCCTCTAGTTCCACTTTGAGAAGCTGACCGGAACGGGCTCGCTGAATCACAGACACGTGCTACTCACCTTTATAGCTTTCTGTGCGTTGGGCAGCCCTTCCTCAATATCTTCTAAAAGGATTCCTCCCAGCCCTCGCTGGTCGTGCTTGTCCAAGAGCCTGAGCAGAGCCTTTTTATCTTTCAAGTTGTACTTGGGTTTGAAAGCGTACTTCCCATCTACAACTTCTATTTTCGGATTGTTGACTAGAGCCTGTAATAGAGACATAAATTTTAAACCCTGAAAAAGAGCAGACACTAGTACTTTTTTTTTCTTTCTTCCTAGCGTGCTCCTGAGCAGCTACAGCACATCAGCCACACGCTACAGCTGCCAGTTTGGAGATTTGAGCTTGAAACGGATTTTAAATCCTTGGATCCTCGATCCACCAGCCTAGGCATAATTCCCCACAACATAAAGCATAAAGCACCAAAGGAGGCTTAACACCATTCACTTAATGCCTTTGCGCTCACAGGTCCGTGAAGCCTCTTAGGGCAGAAAGTTGCCCGTGTTCCTTCTTGAGAAAGGAATGAAAATAAAAAGAAGAGGGAATACGGAAAAGGGTACTTTGACTGAATATAAAGTGCAAACGCGCAACGCCGCTATCAGGCTCGGGTCATAGGGATGTTACAAACGTGAAAAGCATCAACCTGGGATGAACAAAAAACCAGGAGTCGGTCTTTGCCAACTGCTGTAGAAGAAATTGGGAAGAGCAGATCTCTGGCACAACAGCATTTGACTTATGACGCCACCTTCAGAGGGAAGGTGACAATTGACAAATTTATGAACAATTGAAATGATTTAAGATAAGCTCCGAATCAGTTTTGCTGTGCAGTCGGTACCACCTCCTTCATCAGCAGGCCCACGCTTTGCCTGGTCTTCTTTTTTCTGATGATATACTGAAAAAAACCCTTCTTGTCGTCTTCCATACCCCTTGCCGGATTTAATTCCAGGTGGGCCTTAGCTTTCCTCACTGCAACCCTATATTTTCTGACAACACTCCTATATTCCTCACTAGCGGCCAGTCTTGTTTTCCACATTCTGTAAATTTCCTTCTTCCATCTGAGTTCTTCCACAAGAGCCTTACTCATCCTTGCAGGTCTCCTGCCTCCTCTGCTTGATTTCTTACTCATAGAGACACATTTTTTTACTCATATGGACTTCAGCCAAGTCAAGCTTCCACCACAACCAATACTGCCAGACTGGAGGTTTCTGTACCCCTGAATATTAGTACTGGTAGCAAAGGAATGCTACGGGCTGTATTAGTTACAACCACCCTATTTTTATTATGCAGAGATTCGTTTCCTATGTCTCAAAAGCCTTTACTACTCTGCTGAATTTTGTACCATACTCCTTTGATTTACTTAATTTAACATCCTCAATAACGGAGGAACTCTCTGCTCAAAATTCTTTTAGAAAGAAGTTCCTTAAGAAAAACGGCTCGTTTTGTGGTTTTTTGTAATGAACAAATTCACTTGACATAGAATATGGTCTCTGTGCAACAACTCTTAACAGGTCTTTAAAATACCAGAACAGCTTCTATTTCACAGTTACCTCAACAGTAGGAAGTACAAGACAGATAGACGTGGGAATCAATGTAGTTTCTTAGAGAGGGGATTATATATTCATATAATAATCCACGTGCATAATCCACGTTTATTGTAATCCTTTATCTCTAATTAAAATCTAAATATGTGTTTTCTTTACCTCGCTCATTAACCATTGTTTCTGTTTGAGTCCAATATCTAAATGCTGCGTTTCATCCAAAATCTCTTCTAGGGTTAATGGATGTGTGTCGCCACGCTGGTGCCTGGTCTGGAAAAGTAAATAGGGTCTGTTAGAGTTCTGCATCTCTTTCGTTCCGTGACTCAGTTACTAGAAAGTAACTAAAATTAGTATAATGTCATGACAAAACAACTTTTGCAAAACCAGGATAGACACAGTACACATAGCATATGAGTTTCAATTTACGGTTTTGGAGAATATGAGGAAAAAAAATTAGTATCAGCTGAGATTGATGACAAAGTCACGTGTCAAGCACTAAACAACACATTATTTTGATAAACAGCTCATGAATCCTAAAAGCTGACAGCATCTTGCAATTCCTAATTCTAAAGCAAATAATAAGCATTATCCTGGTTTTTTTCAAGTGAACTGGAATAATTAGGATTTCAGTCATGGAACAAGATGCTGACTATTTTGTTTACCGACAGCATTTTGAATTTAAAAAGCAAATTTCTTGAAATTCTCATTCTCGCAGTAGAAGACTTTTAGCGTGGGAAACACTCAGTATCTGCCAGCTATGACAGGAGAATAAGTAAGTAAGGTACTTTAAAAATGTTAGAATTTTACACCAAAACACCATACCTTCATATAATTCACTATTTTAGCAAGGACTCCAAACTTGTAGCCAGAGCCTCCTGAAAGGGCTTTCAGGTTAAACGATCCATTGCTGTGATCTGCAAAAGGAGAAATAGGGGCCGGTTAGCTCAGTGGGTTGAGCGCGATGCTGACAACAATGACAACACCGAGATCGTGGGTTCGATTCCCACTCAGTCCCCATGTGTTGCCTGGTCTAGCTGAGAGGTGGCGTCCCTGCCCACGACAGGGAGGTTGGACTAGATGATCTGTAAGGTCCCTTCCAGCTTATGTCGTTCTATGATTCTATGACAACAAACAATTGCGCGTCGCTTTGAACAACACCCTCTGGGCTCTGCACTCCATTTCTTCCTCCCTCTACATCCACAAGTTTTCAGGAGGACAACTCTAAACAGAATCACGTGTTGCAGGACTGACCAACTTCAGAGGACTCCGCACAAGGACACGTGAGTGGGTAAGAATACTGTAAGAATACACCTTTAATTACGTGGCTTAACACATCATAGATTATTTGACTCTATGTTAACTTATGCTGAAATAATACACTGCATTTTTGCTTTGTGCTACTGAGATAGGAGCAAACTGATGAGTACCAAAAGGTACCCAGCAGCTACACACCAGATAAAGTAAGTGTTTATTGTGCCGGGCTACTTTTTTATTATTGTTTTTTTGAAGTAGTTAAAAAATCCCCAACACAAATTCTAAATTGGAGCAACAATTAAGAAATCCCTCTGTTGCCAAGTCTGGTTCTGTCTTAATGTATCATAAGGTTTGCTACCGTGTAAAGCTTGTTTCAAAATTTTTTGCAAGGTTCTTAGTAACAATAACAATTTCATTAACTGTAGCTATTAGCACAGCACATTAAACAGAAATATCCACAAACCACTACTGAAAGCCACAAGCCCACTAAAGCTGCGTAACGTTGCTCAAACGCAATGGTCAACGGCTTTTCAGAATTTCAGCTACTCCAGAAAAAGAACATTCCTTCTTGGTCACCGTAAGAATTTTTTAATCCACTGGTGATTTCTAATCACATGACAGGCCTGTAGGTATCTCAGGGATACTGAACACCTATTATTTCTGCGGAAAAAACACGAGGGAGAGAAAAGAAAAATGAAAGTTAAGTGAAGGAGAGGTTGCTAAGCATAATCTTTGCTGGGCAGCTGGGGGATATGGATGGGGCTGGTGCTAATGAGTGGAAGGGCTCACGCGGGTGGTAAAAGGAAGAAGAAAATGAAGACCATAATATTCTACAAACTGCACCCGAGATGACTGACGAAGACCCACCACCATGTAAACTTAGAGAAAGTCTGCTGGAGTGCCTGTATTTAAATCTAGGTGCCCTCACTAAGCCGTTCACAGAAAACTCTGAGCACGGTTTCCCAATTCAGGTGAATTTCCTGTCCCGTCGCTTCTCAACCTACTTCTGAGATGATCTGTAAGTCCCTATAAAAGGCAACGACAAAGCAGGAATATTGGATGTAGTAAAATTTCAAACAAATCCACTTCCAATAATTATTGGGGAGACTTCATGGAAACTGGTAGTCGCGTACTCGATGATCCCAAGTCTTTTCCAACCTGAATTGTTCTATGATTTTATGATTCTATAGCAAAAAACCCAGCGCCGAAGGAG
Organism: Apaloderma vittatum; assembly: GCF_000703405.1. Classification (NCBI taxonomy): domain Eukaryota; kingdom Metazoa; phylum Chordata; class Aves; order Trogoniformes; family Trogonidae; genus Apaloderma; species Apaloderma vittatum. The sequence goes on along the minus strand of NW_009722246.1, from coordinate 10,787 downwards.
CAAATGCGAATCTTCATAGCTGGCAACTGGCAGTTGTGAAGCTGTCACATGACATTGTCTTAGAGGCTTTACAAAGGGCAATAATTCTAAAATTAACATAGTACAATCAGTTTAACTCCAGCTACAGAAGAACATTTTATTCTGGTTACTAAATTAAGATGGAGTAAGGGAGAAAAAAAAAAAAAGCCAGCCTCCCCTGACAATACAGCCTACAGGGATTTTCCCTTTTATCATGAAAAATTCATGTCTAGGCAGGACGTTTTATAAATAAAACAATCACGCGTGCAACGAGAGGTCTAAAGCCACGAAAAAAAAGAACAATCCAGAGGTACAACAAATAGTTAAGACGACTCATCGTGCATTTGTTCTGTCAATTGAATCAAGGAGATTATCTTGTTTAATCTGCCTGGCTACAGCCTGCCGCAGCCCACAACAAGTAAATCTAACCGCACGGCAAAGGTGGAAATCCGTAGATTTTAAGGTTTCAAACGCCACGGTTTGCCCGGCTGCTCTCCCAGCGCAAAGCCAAGCAGGGCTTCTCCGCTAAAAAGGTCACCCGGAGCACCCCAAAAAACAAGAGGGGGTAAAGGGGTTCTGTTTCTTATCCAGAGCAGCGCGAGTCAGATTTATGAATGATTTACTCCTGGGGTTGAGGGTTTGATGCAAATGAGCATAAAGGAAGTTGTCAGCAGCAGCGTGTTCTGGCCAATGGAAGGAAAGCTCCATCTTAGCTGTACCACAGGCTGCATTAAAAAAAAAAAAAAAAGGACCAGAACAGCGCTCTTTCAGCATCCTTTCAGACAAGAGGTAGGTACGCTATTGTTTTCTAACGTTGTTGTCTTAGGTTTGTCTTGATTACCCAAAGAAAATGTGCCTGTAACACTTACAAGCTTCTCAGAATGGGAATGATTTTTTCTGGCGGTTTAGCAGGATTTGATTCCGCCCAACGCGGAGGGGCTCGTCGTGCACTATCAGACGAGCGCTTTCACCATCTGTGCACTAATGGAGAATTGATGACCGCTCCATCTTACGGAAAAGCTAATACGCCAAGCCAAGATTCAGTAAACAAAATGGATTTCTTGCTTACTTACTCGGGAGGCAGCTTGTTTCCGGCAGCCTCACGACCCTCGGAATTGATTCTGTATCTTTTCACAGCAATGACGGTGAAAGGATTTTCCTTAAAACAAAGACAGCTAAACCTGAAATTTAAGAAAGGTATCTCCCAAGCGGGTATTCCAAAAAGCGTTATCAATTAAGAGTCATATGGCTGCGGAGACACTAGAAACCTGTTCTAGAAATTTGGTTTGTTAGGGCAGGAAGAAAATCCCTTTGCATATTATTAGCCTTGTAAATATTGGAGCAGGGATCAATACAATATAAACAGATAAGCTGGAATCCAACTGAGATTTGTAAATGTTATTATCCCACGATGTCTCTTCAGTGGTTTCTTAAACAGGGCTACCTCGGTACCGCACTGAAATGATTTTTTTGCCAGTCATTTCCCTCTGCTCCATGAATATGATTTCAAATAAAGCTGCTCCTTTGCCGTCTCTGAAGACGACAATGCTTTTAAATTAAAACCCAGCACAGATAACACAGAAGCCAATTCATTAAATATTGAAGTCACTGCATTTTGGATACATACAATAGCTGAATTGCACTCAAATCAGACTGCCTTACAGTATGAATTTAAATTGTGCCATTACCAACTGAGTAAATCTGGAGGAAAACAGATCATTTTTGACAGCTTTCCAAGACTCTAACCTTAATAGTGAGTGCTGTGTTAATTCCGAAGGCTCGACAACGGCTATTTCAGCCTCGCATTTTAATAATCACAGCAAGCAGCAGCTGATATTTATCTGCCTTGCCTCAATCACATCCAAGGAGATCACCGTCACCCTGGAGCAGCACGAATCACCTCCGGCACGGGCATTAAATTCCACCTCCCTGCATAAAGAGGAGCTTCTCCACGCACTGCAAACCGCTGCCCTAATGGTGGCTGTGGAGTGGGAAGGGGCTGGCAGCTGAGTGGCGGGCACTCGGGACCCCGAGACGCTCCTCTCCTCTCGGGAACAGAGGAGGAACAGGGAACACATTTGGAGGAGAGCTGGGCCAGCAAAAGGTCCTGGCTACGCGACGTAAACACATGATCTTGATCGCTTTTAGCAATGGCTGAAATTTTGCATCAGCAGAAGCAGATGATTTTTGCGCTTGGTGTTTACAGGGTGAGCAAACTTAGGCATAACAGAGTCCAATAAAATCCTCAGTTCAAGACAAAACTCCCCTTTCTTTCCTGAGGATATTCTCTTGCCATTTAAAACAGGCATTTAATTCCTGCTTGTTTAAATTACCCCTCAAAGGGGACTCCAAATCCTTTTGTTCAGCCCCCTCTCTCAGATTTTCAAATAAGTCTTCACACCACCCCTTTGAGAACCCTCCCGACTTTTAACCCCATAAAACAGGTCAGCTGAGTTGTTTTCATAGACCACGACTAAAACAAATAAAGCTCTCAAAGCCAGAACCCAACTCAACTCAAGAGTATTTTTAGCTTGATTTGTTCTGTAAATTTGTTTAAGGAAAAGCCTCAAACAAATGGGAGTTTACTTAATCCTATTCATCGCCGTCATTCTTGGTATATTCGATTAGAAATTTGTGTATTCAGTTACAGATTTAACAGAGGAAACAGTAAGTTACTGCAACCGTTCCAATACCAGTCTGTATCCAAGGCTAGTGCCAGGTACCTTCCCAAAACCAAAGCTTCTGCATTTTATTTTAAAATCATTAAAGACAGAAGAATAAACCCCAAAACCTACAATATCAGAACAATAAAAATAAGACACAAATCACCAGCTGGTTGGGCTGGTTTTCAAAACATTCTTTTGTTTTTTAATAATAACCCTAAAATAATAACAGGTGCTTTAAGTATCCTGTTTCAGTAGACATCGTTGCACTTTGCCACTTCTCATTTAATCTGGCATTTTGTAGTTTTCGTTGTTTCAACGGGTTGATTGCAGAACTACTAGGATACACAAGGTTCACAACAGCATTACCTGTGCGCACGGCTTAATGAACAAAACGTCAGCATTACCCCTTCACTCTGCAGTTTTGATTAATGAATGAAATTAAACTCCGTGTGGGTAGCCAGGACCATTTCATAATGCACGTCGCCAGGTTTTCACATTTTTGCTTTACATTCAAAGCAAAAAAAAAAAAAAAGTCCTTTTTCTACAGAGTTATCACCTTGTCTCTCTCTTTCCTGCTCGGAGCGATAAGCTTACGGATGGGGCACAGGCTGCCGTGTCGGTGCTGCTCACCACCACGTTTCACCTCCACACTCCTTCAAGGGAATATGGAAATCGGACTTGATCTCCTTCTCCCACACCCAGTTTTAAATTGCCCAAAGGATTCAAAGGTTGTTAGGGCATCCTAGAGTACAGTGCAACAGCTAACCAGAAGTTATTGTGGCTCCTTTGATATTTTTTATGATGTTAGACCATGTACTAAAAGCACTGTAAGTTCCCTCAGTTTTGGGAAGCAAAGCCAGGAAAAGGAAATCCGGGGAAAAAAAGATGTGTAACTGTAAAGGTGTAATTGCCAAACATCTCACCTGCCTACTAACCCATAATTCCCATAATTGAGAAATTCCGAGACAGATAAAACTGCTTTTTTATTCTAGAAAAGACTACAGAAATGAGTTTTGAACAACAGCCTTTCCCAAACAGCTCATCTCGACTGCGATATAGCTCGTGCCAAAGGCTGATCTGGTGAAGCCAGCTCCTTGTTTCATCTGTCCCTCAGGCCACAAAGCAGCTCTTTCTTCTGCCGGGTACGAACAGAGAGCATTTGGGGAAACACCACATGCCTTTCCCAGCAGATAAGCAGAGAACGGATTTAAGAGAAGAAATCAGAGCTCCTCGGGAAGGGCTGAGTTTTCCTCCTAACCTGTCTTCACAGCCACGGCACGACAAACAGGTTGAGGTTTCTAAACACACTCAGTGCCGTTGTGGCAGCTGAAGCAGTTTTCTCGAACGCAGACTTCTACTTGAGGGTGGAATGAACACGTCAGCAAATCTGTCTTTCTGAAGCCAGAAGAGTTTCGTAGGGTTAACAAGTCTGTGCTAAAATAATGAGTTTTAAAGAACCAGGTTTTTTATTTTGTACTAGAAGAAGGACCAAAAGTTCACTTACGTTCTTTGGAGACATCCTCCAAAATAGTTAGAAATTTTTATTTTTTATTCTTTTTTTACATGAGAGGTTTCTTCCTTTCTCCCCAGTATGAGAAAGAAAAACTCAAATGAGGAAAAAAACTCCAATGACATGAACACGTAGTAAATTTCTGTAACTTCTCAGGTAGAGGAGGGTGGGACACAGATCTGTTTTACTAGGAATGCCAAAATAGCACTGAGGACTTTCACACCACGCACGTACCAACCTCTAGACTAATGACTGACAGGTTGTTGAAACCACTGTATACCTTGAAAATCATCTTTGTAACCTTTTAGTCTTGGCATTTACTTGAAAGAAACAAAGTTCTCTCAGTGAAGAATGATTTACACTACTTGATGCATACATGGACCATTTATCAGCGATACACATGTTCTAGACAGATCATGAAATTGTACATTTGGAGTTTGATATTTTCGTAAGCAAATATGAGTACGTGACATTTGTAGGAGGTACGAGCACTTAGCCTGAGCTTAAGTTCTTAAAAGCTTGGGATTAAAATCACAGCATGTTTTTGAACAAAGTCTTCAAGAGCTTTGTTTTTCTGTTTCAGGCCCCAAATCCGTGGCAGTGAGCAGGTGAGGACAACTCTTCAAGAATGGCAACCCTCAATGCCACTCACTGGAATGAGACCACATCCGTTTCCCACTACCTGGGCTTTCAGGTGCAAAAAATTTACCCTTTCCATGATAACTGGAACACTGCCTGCTTTATTATTCTGATCATATTCATCTTCACTGTGGTTTCTCTGGTGGTGTTGGCTTTCCTCTACGAGCTGCTAGACTGTTGCTGCTGTGTAAAAAACAAAACTGTGAAAGACTTGGAGAATGAACCCAACCCTGTTAGAGCAATGATGAACAGCTTCAGAAAGCATCAGACAGAGGTGGTGTAGGAAGGACTGAGCCATCAGCACTTGAAGAACATCTAACACCTTGAATAAAGCTTCTCGTACCTTAAGAACGAGCAAGTCGCGTACCGTTTTTTTCTTTTTGGACTTAACTGTAACAGCAACAGCTATCATTTTATCTCTGGATGTGAACTTGAATAATTGGCAAAGGCTTTCTGAGTGTGTAGCAGAAGGATGATCTGTTGCAATGTGACATGGGAAAAGATTTTTGTTTTCATGTGAACTTGTGTTGTTTCTGTTGTGTTACTAGCATAGATCTTTGTCTACCTGAACCAACAAATGTTGCCTAACACACATAAAACCGTGTTGCTTAACTGGAGAAAATGTTTATAGAAGTGTTCTGCAATCTGATCACAAGCAGAGCAGAGACACAGCAGCGTTCTCTCACCAAGGTCAACCACACCAGGATAGGAAGGATACATGGGATATGAAAAAAAAACCAAACACAAAAACCCAAGATGGAAGGATTGAACAGCAAGAGATGCTGCTAGAAAGGAGAAGCTTGTGAGAATTTTGCCTTTGGCAGCTCTCATTAAGACTTTCTTGCTTGTAGAAGATAGGGTGGTGAGAGGAAAAATAAACCAACATTAAACGTACCCTTAAAATATTTTTTTTCTAACCTGCAGTGGTACAATATGATCCTTTCTCAACCCAGTTCCAGAGAACTACTCTTCCTTTACTTCCTATTCAAGCTGTTTAACAGCTTCTGAGCGTGGAGACATGACTAATGCACTACGCTAAGAATACCTGACTATTTCCATGAAAACACATTGTAGTGGTACTACGGTATCGAAGCAACGGGGACATTTTTCAGCCCCGAGGCTGCTGTCTCTTCGGTAACCACACCACTACAGGAAATTAGACATCCTGGATACACCATCCCTATCTTAACTTTCCGAAGGTGAACTGAGACTGACTGTATTCTCGCCAAAGAACACACGCAGACAGGTCATGCATCTCCCACACCAACGACAGGAATTTTGCCCAGCCCAAATGCAGCTTTCAGGTGTCGACACGTTTCACCAAGGAGGCCACACCAGGGTGAGCCTCACGCTCCACGCGGGAGGATGGATGCACAGCAATTAATGACTTCATTTCGCGCGACAGAATCTTGGTCTGCTTCGTCAGCCTGCTGATGTCTCCCAAAGTTCACACTCACGCCTTTCTCACAAACCTGCAGCCTAACACTCGGACCTCCAGCTCACCAGATTGTTTTTCGTCTGTAGCTGAATCTACAGGTTTTAAAACCATAAAGGTTTTGCACTTACAGGTTACAATTGTAATAATGGCGTCCGGCAGCGTGGCCATCAGCAACTCCTGTCAAGTCTTTCGCATTTCTGAATCCATAACAAAGCTGGCCAGTGAGAATCAGCCCAAAACAAAATGACGTGTAGGACACAATATTTAACTGTATTATGCAAAGACCAGATAAGATTCGTGGCGTTAGAGCAAGAAAACCCACTTAATGGCCAAACAAACAAGGAAGATACAACACTGATCTCGCAGTCTATTCATGTCAAAAATGCCTTTGTGCTATGGTCAGTACCCAGAATTATCTCTTTTTGTTAATACACAAACTCCTTCTAACAGGTTCATAATGCCAAAGCTCCACAAGATCTGGACACGAGCTAATTGGACTCGAGCTCTTCGTGGTCGGTGAGATGGAGTCACAAGATACCCAAGGCCACTACTAACCAGCACAGCTCGTCCAGCGACTCCCCTGGAGAAGCAACCTCCTGTCTGCAAATACAAAATGACACAACTACCGCTGTAACCGTTCATCTCGGACACACTTGTCGCGGTGAAGTTTTGTCACTACCAGTCCAATGTGCAGAGAACGCTTTTAGCTAAAAATCGAACGATAAGCACAATTAATGGAAGTTGATGCCCCGGGTACAAGACAACTTAAGTTCCAGACCAAGACACGCAGTGAAGATCACAGGAGCGATGATCATGCTTTCTGCTGTCAAGGATGCTGGGTCGGTGCCTCGTTACCTTCTGCCGTATAGGATGGAGTCACCCCGAAAACATCCTGCTCAAGAAAGGCAAGACTAGTCATCGGGACACATGGAATTAAATAACACACTCTCTCCTCAAAGAAAACGCTCCAAACGGCAGTCGGACTGCTGGCCACTCGCAGTGTCCCTGCGAAACGTGCATCACGACTGCGCACAAGAAGGCAGGGTGTAGGGAGCAATGCGGCCAACCTCTGCTACGCCGGCCTCGTGGTCTTGTGCCTTCCCGAGAAGCACACGCAAGGGAAAAATCTTATTTCACGGACCTATAAAGGGGGCTGGGTGTCTGCATGAGGTACAGCAGACAAACATCTGCCCTTGCACAGCCCTAGAGCCTCAGGACGATTCTTTCCCAGATGTAGACTAAAGTTGTGAAACAACTCATGGAGATTTCAGCTCTTGATTACTGTTGGCTAAGACTATCAAGACAAAGGTCTTTTGCCTAAGACCTTAGCCACAATTTACTATTCGTTAATAAAAAGAAATAAACAAACATGATCTGTTTCATTTATCTTCCAGTTACTATGGCTGAACTTGGCCAATTTTTTCAAGTTAACCTCTTTGAATAATGATTTCAAATAACTACAGTGATTTATTCTCATTGGAAAGCCTATAATAAATCTTTACATATAGGTATGATTTAACTCTGTTGTCATTTGATGATTAGCATGATCTCAAAGCCTCTCCTTCCCCAAAAAACTGACCAGGACAGGTTTCTGAGTCATAAAATCACTGAAGGAGGGAGAGCCTGCAGGTGCTACACACCCAGGGACTATCAGCGCCAATACACAACCACTGGGGCATTATTTATTGTCTTTGTGGTCACTACACAATGAAACTAGGACAGATCACCTTAATTTTTGTTTCTTTGGGAGGGTGGGACGGGGATTCTCCAACATCAGGTTTTTATTCCAGCTCCCCAAGACCCATCTCTGACAGATACATATCCTGACAGGCATCTAACAACCTAGCAATTCAAATAAAAAAGTGTTTTTTTCTGAATCCAAGGACTTGGCAGTATCACTGGTCAACTGGTGCTGCTTGTGGCTGCTTAACCCATTTAGTCACTTGCCAGTCCCAACATTTGTTCTGAGTTAATTCCTAAAACCAAGAGGAATCAAGTTGGTCCACTCGGTCTCCATTATTTTTCTTGCTGCTTCTGCAGTTGTCAGTAAAGGCTCTCCAGGTGAAAATGAAATGAGGTTGAATTCCTTCTGCATAAAACATGGCAGAAACCCTGAAAACTTTAGGATACTGTCTGGAATGAAGCCAGCAGTGTAAAAAATAAAGCTCATTTCCTCACCGTCAAACATTCCTCATTTGCCATTTGAAAAACACTTAAAAACCCCCTCAGCCCACAAAATCACAAAAAATAAAGTCACGTTTTTCTTTATCTGCTCTACTGCTTGGACACATATTTACCCAAATTCTCCGGATCAGCCTCACTTTTGATCTGTCTGTTTTCTTCTCGACTCCCCATCCCTGTTTTACCAGAAAGCTCCCGTGCAAGATATGTTGCTCAGGATATTTAGTGTAGAATTTTACTTTATTTAGAGAGAACACTGTAACAAAGGGATCGATGAAAACTTGGCCTCCCTTGATTTATTTTGAAATGTCTGACTTAAAACTTGATTTGGTGCCCCGAGTTGAAGATACATACACAAACTCTCTACTCTTCCCCTTAGACAGAAGATGCTCCAACTCCCCCCACCATCCTGGACGTTTTTAGCTCTATTGTTTCTTTCGGAACTTGGAAGAAAGTCACATATGGCATTCAAAACATGAGCAGGCAATGAGTTTGCACAACAGGATATTTCGTGTTTTAGTACCTCCTGGTATTTGATTTGACCTTTAGAGTACATCTGAGAACCGTCAGTGCTTTCAGAGAACTGAAAGCACCCCCCCTAAGTGGCTCACATGGTGAAAGGGAACACAAAGCATGACGCTGTGCGCACACAAATCCTCTCCCTGCTGCGTTTTTCATTTGCTCTCACTGCTTTGGGGCAGCTTTATTAACTGCTTACTTGATGCTGAGAGATGAACTATCAGCACCAGAAGCCCAGGGAAGCAAAGAAACTACCGACCACAGCAGACAAACTTGCAGAAGCCGCGATGTTCACTGGCAGCCGCAGAAGCCAATCACATCTTGGGCTGCATTAAAAGCAGCCTGGCCAGATGAGCAAGAGAGGTGATTCTCCTCCTCTACTCCACTCTCGTGAGATCGCACCTACAACACTGTGTTCAGTTCTGGGGGCCCCACCAAAAAAAATGACGTGGAGCTGCTATAGTGAGTCCAGAGGAGGCCACAAAAAAGATCAGAGAGAGGAAACATCTCTCCTATGAGGACAGGCTGAGAGAGTTGAGGTTTGTCAGCCCAGAGGACAAAAGGCTCCAGGAAGGTCTTGTAGCAGCTTAAGGAGGGTCTACAGGAAAGATGAGGAGTAACTCTTTATCAGGGTATGTAGCAGTAGGATGAGGGGCAACAGTTTCAACCTGAACAAGGGTAGATTTAGTTTAGGTATTAGGAAGAAACTAGTTTCAATGAGGGTGGTGAGGCACTGGAACAGGTTACCCAGAAAAGCTGTGGATGTGCCCTCCCTGTAAATGTTCAAAGCCAGGTCAGATGGGGCTTTGAGCAACTTGGTCTAGTGGCAGACGTCCCTTCCCATGGCAAGAAGTTAGAACTAGACGATCTTTAAGGGCCCTTCCAATCCAAACTGGTTTATGAATCCATAATTCACGTGACTAAGATTTTGACAGCAGCAACTCCTCCAAATGAACAACAGTAAACAAGTCAAAGGATGAGGCCCAACATGCACGTGGTAGTAAAAGTGGTTTTTCCTACTGTGCTACTGAGTTTCTTTACAAAGAGTAACAATTTAAGAGGAAAAAAAGACGACAGTCACGAACAAAATTCATAGATAAGACTTTTCATACCAATAAGCCTTAGAGACAGAAACACAAAACAACGGAAGAACAGAAAACTTGAACCAACCTGTGTTTTGTTTTGAGCTTGAGGAGCTACCTTGTTCTACCTTTGCTTTCTTCTTTTTGGAAGAGGAAGAGTCAGAAGATGGCGCTGGCCGTTTTTCTACTGCTGGTGTGGAAAGGGCACGCTTTTTGAATAGCTCTCGCTCTCTCAATAAGCTTGGATCCATAATTCTGCTACAAGAAGCAGGAGGAAAAACATAAGGAATAGATACTGGCGTCAAGAAGACGGGATACATGTTTATGAAGTTGTTTATTTCTTGTAGCCATTTCTTCCTGTACATGGACTTGAAGAAACCGACCCCTCTGGGGATTTTAAGTGTCAGAACACAGTTTTAGCCCGAGAGTGTGGGGGCTAAGGAGGAAGCAGATAAGGTGATTTCAAAACACCTTCATCACATGGATGTGAAAAAAGGCCGAGGAATCCCCATTCCCCAACACCCACCTCCAGTACCCCGGCCTCAGATCCACCCCACGTTCACCGGCAACTCCAGAATCACCAACACCAAGGGAAACTTTTTCCCGCCGGGAAAGCAGCCCGGTGGGCCCGCTCTCCCACCGGAAAACCAGCCCGGTGGGCCCGCTCCCCTTTACCGATCTTAGCGGCACAGTGGGCCGAGGGGAAGCGCCGACGACGGGCAGGGGCCTCATGA
>NW_009722245.1:0-17117 GCF_000703405.1 Apaloderma vittatum | reverse complement strand
TCTATTATTCTATGATTCTATGATTCTATGACTCTTGTACATAAGTTGTGCATGGAGTAAGTGGGACAGCATGATCAAAACAGACCTGGGAATGTCTGTTTTCCCTGTGTGATAAGAGAGTGATTGAAGGAGTACATGAGCATATAACAATCCTGGCTGCATAGTCTGGTGTCCTGTTCGTAACTCGTAAATACTGCTTCTTGCTAATAATCTTTGTCTTAGCTTCCCTCAAGAGCTGAGTCCGTGCCTTTCAGCCTATCACAGTTTTGTTCTACTCAATTACATATGTACATTTATTTTGCTTATAACTGATAATTCACTGTATTTCTTGGAGAGTGTTCCAGCTGGTTAGATTTTCACCCAAACACGTGAATCGAAACCTCAGGCAAATCAAGAACTGTCGCTCATACCTTTTATGGATTAACAAATGGTTCTTGCCCTGCTAATGCCATTCTTAATTGGACTACACTGTGAGGAGCAATTAAGAATAAATGGCCACTTGATGAGAGCTAGTGAAACTGTGGCTTGAGGCACTCACATTCTCCAAACAAAGTGCAGTTGCCTTACTTTGGTGTTAAAGAAAGAAGCTTCATTTTTTAATGGCTTAGTATATTAAAAAGGAAAGATACAATTCACAGTAGGGAAATTGGTTTTGTGAAGGATTGTGTTTTCTTCATTTTGGGGGGTTTTTTTGAAACCACTTTGTAGATTTAAAGGCTCCTGACTGACAGCACTGGAGGTGAGACTCTCTGGTCCCAGAAGGAAGCAGTGACAGCTACAGCTTCGATAACCTTGCTACGCCGTCCAACCCGTAGCTTGCAGAAGACATCCCAGGGCTGGCTTTTTTCCATTTAGCCCATGCCCTGCCAGTCTGTCAGATAAATACTTAGTGCATGATATAGCAGTGCCAATGAAATCTAACTAACTATTCACATCTCTTCTTAAATAATCCTGAAGGGCCTGTCAGCCCATCAGATGTCCTCCCCTTTCACATGTAGCCTAGTGTGAGTCCTGCCCTGCTGCCCCTCCTCTATGGTGCTAAAATGTCACCTTCAATGAACTGCAGCCATCTTGAGGAGGATCATAGGTCCTTATTTGAGAGGAAAGGTCATACTCACCCCCTTGACTGGCAAGAGAGGAAGAAATTTGCTGCAGTTGTAGCAAACTATACATTCCAGAAGGGCTACACCTGAGGAGGACCACTGTCCCTCACAGTTGGCAGCCTACTGCCATTCACCCATGGTAAAATTGGGATCCTGATAGAGCTTCCCAGACAGTTTCACCTTGTAATCTCACTGCCGCTCCACCAACATGTGTCCTCTCACCATTGATGCTAAGCCAACTGCATGTCACTCAGCTGCCCACACCCAGTGGTGCTACTGAAAAGGGTGCTACTGAAAAGCAGGTACCCAGTTACCATGCCTGTGGTTTAGCCACCACAAGCCACTGTAGGGCCATCAGCTGCCGACCTCTCAGTCCAGCCTGAAAGTGTTTTCTCTCCAGAAGCCTTCTGCAATCCTCTCCAACTGGGAAAAAATCCCCTTGTGGGAGCCTGGCTCAATGCAAACTGGCTGGACTAAGTTATGGGAAGAGTGAGAAAGGCAGCTGTAGTTTCAGTTGCTTAGTCTAACCCCAGCTGGAAAATAAACTCGAGAGCATATCAAGTTATCTGGGAGGGAAGCCTATGTTTATAATGGTGGACAAGAGGTGTTTGAGCAAAGTGACAGCTGCATCCTCTACATATGTTCCTAAACTCTAAATTGCAAGACTTCCCCACTGGCTGTAGCAGAACGAGCTCTGCTGGATTTTCTAGAAAAGTTAATTGTTTTTCCAAAATGTCCTTACTGAAATGAGGTCCTACAACTCCCAGTGCTTACACCACTTCCACACAGGATTTAAAATCCTGGATGCCTAAGGATTTTTCTAAACTAGTTTTATATGCCACATCAGGATTTTTTAGCATGAGTTTTTCTCTCTCTGAAACATTTGGAAATAAGTAACTTATCTGTATGTTATCTGTACGCACACTTGCATTCTTTTTACTTTCTATGTCCATTTTTTCTCTACACAGAGACCACGATCTGAATGCCCTTTATCCACCACTGCAGTCCGTCTCAGTACGATTTCCATCATTTCACCCCAGTCGACCATTTATCTAGTGACTTAACCTGATGGGATAACACTAGCCAACATTAGTATTTCATTTTTCTATTCCTCAAAAGATATTTCTTGTAAATTTAGATACTACTTGACAAAAATATCACTGAACACCTGTAATAGATAAAATAACCTTAGTCCATTTCTTTTCACAGATGCCAAGAGCCACATTCTTCTGCCACTCATGCAGCATATAGCTCAGGATTCTGCACAACTTAAATGAAAAGCATGTTGTTTGACTTGGTTGTGGGAGTGGTATAAACAAATGTAATCTGCCCTTCACTGGCACTGTATGCCTTGGGGAGCTCAGTGCTTGCCTGAGGGAGGAAGGAGCACAAGTGTCTTGGAGAAGTCAGGTATAAATAAGTAGCAATGGTGAAAAGAGTTGCTTCACTGTCCATCCCTCTGAAAGACTTGTACATTTGAGATATACAAAGGCAAAATAGAAGGAAACAAAAAGAAAGCCACTTCTGACAGTAAATGTTTCACAATAAGAGCTAGACTCCAAAGAAGACTGTAATATGCTTTTTTGACTCGCAGACTAGAGGCAGGTAACTGGCACAGCTCTTTAATTAGCACAGAGCTGCCATCTCCACAGCTGACTCCCTGAGGGGGAAGATGTGCAATGTGCCAGCATGGAGCTCAGCACATGTCAGTGGGGAGACTTCTCCTCGCGTAACTATGACCTGACCGAGAAGGTTGCTCTTGGCTAAAGAGACCAAAGAGGGCAAACTACAAAATTATGAACTCTAGTTAAACCAGACTTCCTCAATGTGCAGAGAGCTGCACAGTTGAGCAGCCAACATGCTGCTCTCAAAGTTGTTCCCCAAGGAGGCTTTTGCTGCAGGACTGAGATTAGGAAAGACAGGGGGCAAGCGGTTGCTTAAATTTACTACCCCCTTAATAAAAAGGAAAGAGATTTGTGTTTCTGTTAACATGTTTTCACTTATATTCTCCTCTTGCATTCAGCAATTCAAACTTTGCATACCCTGGGGTGGGTTGGTATTTTCACCTCTGACCCACAGAGTTCATTGCCACTTCAGTATTGCCATATACAAAGTTGCTCTGACCACAGACCAAGCACCTTCGACTAAAAGTTTTTACTAAATAAGTCAAACTCTCCTAAGAATAACCTAAAAAGATATAGATAAGGCAGCAATTGTTTCCTAACTACCAATGGAGTCTTAAACAGGCAAATCAGCATTTTTCTTTTTTGATTTCTTAGGCTGAGGAGAAATTTCCTGAAAATAATCTGTCTTTGACTTGCAGAACACTTCCAAGGTTACATTTGCAGAAGTAGCTATGTATTTCAGTATGTTCTGCTGTCAAAAGGCATCCACCTAGAGTGCCTTCTGCCATCACCTCTTTTCATGTTCCCTACCCAGAAAACTACTAGCTACTGAATCAAAATGTGGTTTTTGACACATGCCGATGGGTGAGGATGCAGAGTAGTGATGCTTCCGGTGTGGCAGAGCCCAGTCAAACTACAGTAATTCCAGTTAAGCCAGACTTCAACATTTAATGACATCGCTCTGACGGTTTACTCTGGATTGATGTTGCTGCATGAAAATAGAACTTGGCCCTTACTACAATGACTATTTTTATACAGAGGATGATAGATGTCAAAAATGCAAATTTATTAGTGGAAAAGAGAAATAGGAAGACCCTAGGAAAGCTTCAGGTTAAGATAGAGTTTAAAATGAGATGAGACATTCTCCCTCCTTCTCCTGAGAAGAGTCACTACATATAATTACAAGCCTGTGCCCATGTTAGGCTCAGAGTTTCCGGTATTTGCAAGTCTATGTGTCATCAGCGAAAGAAGATTTTATATATCAAGTATTGATTTTCATAGCTTGTACTGGCATTTCTAAGTTGATTTAGACTTCATCAACCTCTATGTAGAAGAGCTAATGTCGCAAAATTAACAATATGGCTCTAAGTTTTTCATTAATTTTTCAGTGCACTTTGCCTTAGCAGTGTCACGTCCCACTCAGGAGAGGGGAACAAGTGACTTTTAGATTCGTAATACACCAACAGCGTGGACAACGGTGAGACAAGTCTCAAGGCCCATACACAAACATTTATTAATTTATCACAACGTATAGATCAGCCTCACCACAATCGGTTATAGTTATAAGATACATTAGGGCAGATAATAAACTATGACTTAATGATAACCAGGAAAAGACTAAGTATGCAATAAACTACAGCAAGCTGCATGTTACTTAATGATACCAAGGCAAAAAAGACATAACAGCTTCCAATAGGCAGCACTATACTTCTGATTACAAGACAAAACCTAAGTATAAACTAAGCAAGCAGTATGATAGGCCTTATATTATTTAGTGAGAGAGGAGAAAGGAAAGGGGCAGGGGGGAGAGGAAGAGAGAGGGGCGAAGGAGGGAGAGAGAGACAGAGACTACCAGTCCGGGTTCCTGCGTTGGCCGCCAGCAAGTGTTCAAGGATGCTGTCATCTTTTCTTCTTCTCCTGCACTTTTCTTCTTGGTGTCTTCATCTCAGTCTACATGCTTCTTCAGTCTGCTTTCTTCTGTCTCTTGCTTCAACTTTTGCTTCCACTCTTGCTTCTACTGTCCCACATTTATACACACTTTCCTGCAGTGTGTCAGGTAGGGGATCAAGGCACTTCACTGTTTTCCATAATCCCCATTAGCATACTTCATTGCCCTATCTCCTTGGAATATATGCTACGAGACAAGGCCATCCTGCCTCCACAGAATTAACCTATCTATCTCTATTCGGTGCCAGGGCTGTTTGAGGCATCTGTTTATTCGGTCCCCGCTACAACATTCCATCAGTTTGCCACATAGGACCAGAAACTGGTCTTGTTTTTTGACCACGCGGGGGTATTGTAAAACCGACAAGAAATGTTTAAGGCAACATTCGCGCATCAGTCCGCTACAGCAGGCAATGTAGATAAGAAGTTCAAAATCTGCATGAAAAGTGTAAGGAAGTTATCAATTAATGACATAAAGCAACACAGCTAGTGTCAAGTTTTTAGGGCTTAACATAATTGCTGTAGCTACATGAGCTGTTTGCAAATACATGTATTTGCAGACATATCCCAATGGACTGAGATGAGGTGGTCCTTTCTAATTTCGGAAGATTTTTGGCTGGAAAAACTCCTCCATCTCTTTTCCTGCAGTCCTATACACACATATACAGCCCAGATCTTATTTACGTCATCCCATTGATGTCATTAAGGGTATCAATGTGCATAGGGATAGAAAGGTGTATGAGTGATATGAAAAAAGGCTGTGCAAACATCACCCAAGCAAGAAGGCTTGGGTTTTTTTTTCTTTTTCCTCCTACTTGTAGCCTGGGAGAGTAGATACTGACAAAAGGACCTGCAGCTGCATGGAGGGATGCATAAGAAAATTCAACAGGAGTCTTCTATAATATCATAGAATCATAGAATGGCCTAGGCTGGAAGGGACCTTAGAGATCATCTAATCCAACCTCCCTGTCATGGGCAGGGACGTCTCTTAACTAGATCAGGCTACTCAGGGCTCTGTCCAACCTGCCCCCAGGGAGGGGGCAGTCACAGCGTCTCTGGGCAATTTATTCAAAAGTCTTGCCTCCCTTGTACTGAAGAATTTCTTCCTAAAATCCAATCTAAATCTATTCTCCTTCAACTTAAACCCATTTCCCCTTGTCCTATCAGTGGACACTCTTGTAAAAAGTCCCTCCCCAGCCTTCCTGTAGGTTCCCTTCAGGTATTGGAAGGCAGCTATTACGTCCCCCCGAAGTCTCATTTCAAGACTGAACAATCCCAGCTCCTGACGCCTGTCCTCGTAGCAGAGGTCCTCCAGCCCCTGGATCATCTACGAAGACCTTGAGATGGTCCTCTTATCCTGAAGGGTTCAGGTGTCTCAGGCCTGACCCTGGGCAGGGCAAGCAAGACTTGGAAACATAAGGAGGGCCTGGCTGGTGATGAGCTCCTTCAGGTCCAGTGTCAGGTCAGGCTCTTTCAGCGTTTTCCCAGTACCCACTTCCTAGACAGGAACCAGTACTCTAATGTGCTTTTTCATAATATCTTGAAATGTTCACTGCTTCCACACCCTAGACCATATGGTACTTATTAAGATGTTTTTGTAATAAATACACAAAGTCTGAGTTATGTCAGTCATACAGCAATATGTCTCAATTTTGATATTAGCAGTTACGTGGCATAAAACCAGTGTGTTGCAAGGGAGAATAATATATTTTTCACTGGCTTATTTTTGAGGATTGTGCAGATTGTTTCAGCCTGATGATAATAAGAAGGCAAAACTACAGACATGATTTGTTGCTTGTCTGACAACAGTAAAAAGTGTAGATTGTCTAGGGAAAGGATGAACAATTTAACATAGTTTAAAACAGAAAAATCTCTTTGGGATCTATTACATCTTGCTTGTCAATGTTCTTTATTTAAAAATTTTTATGTTCTGGGGTGGGCTAACACTACAAATGTCACTTCCCCAGTGGGCTTGTCCTTATGCAATTAGAAATAAAGCATAGAACATCCAGAACAGATGGAACTGCTGCACAGAACAAAATCTTCTCTACTCTCATTTTTCCCCACCCAAATTCTGTTTCACACAGAAGATATTTAAATTATGGGATCAAATTAATCAGCCAGAGCATTTTGTCATTAATGAGAAGGTCACATCCCATGTGGAATGGTGGAATTTTACAATCCATCATCAAGCCTGTGGCTTTTTCACTGGTTTATCTGGTCAAAGTCTGTTTTCTATGGGAGCAGGGTAAAGGAGGAAAAAATCCATTCAAGCCCACAGACTTATTCCATATTTACATGTTATGGAAATAGGTACAGAGCCTTTGTTTCAAGTAGTAGATGCAGAGTTAAGTCAAGCCTAGCATCATGGCAGCCCATTACAAAGTGTGGTGGAGGGGCTTGACCCTGTTGCTCAGGCTAGGTCCCCTCTGAGTAATCCTGTTGAAGTCACTGCATCCTTATGGTATCGTTAGTCCTGCTCGCCTCCTCCTCTGCAGCAGCAACAGGAGGTGAGGCCCTGGCAACTCGCTTTGCTAAAACAATTCTTTACTGTGAGGCTGGTGAGACACTGGAACAGGCTACCCAGAGAAATTACGGATGTCCCCTCTCTGGAGGTGTCCAAGGCCAGGCTGAGTGGGGCTTCGAGCAACCTTGTCAAGTGGGAGGCGTCCCTGCCCATGGCAGGGGTGTTAGAACCAGATGATCTTTAAGGTCCTTTCCAATCCAAACCATTCTATGTTTTTAGGAAAAAGTGAGTAGAAAAGATGAGCTTCCCTTGCTACAAATTTCCTATGCAAGGAAACTTCCCTCCCAGAATCTTCAGACAATTACATTTCACACTCTCACTCTCTTAGTGCTTTCTCCTTCAACCCTGTTTTCTCTTCTTTTTAGCTCTCCTGAGCAGATATGAAGAATGATATGTCTGCTGGTGGCAATGAAAAGCAACATCACCAGTGGCTTCCCTAAAGTGGAGCCCTGCCAATGTTAGTAACTGTTACAGAGACTAACCTATCTCAGCTGTCCATCTCATCTGAAATCTTCCTTGGGGTTTTAGCCCTGCTACAGACAATCAGTCCAAAGATGCTGAGCCCTTGAAGTTTCCTCAGACATAGTTCTTGACCTGACAAGAAACCCTGGGATTTAACTGCAGACTTGGAGAGACAAATGCTGTGCACTCTCTCCCAAATACTTCCAATAGACTTTCAGAGGCAGCAATTACATGTCCCATGGCTTTTGTAATGGAACAGTGAAGAAGTTCAGATGATGGGAGTGAAAAATATTAGAGAATGGATTCAAAAGCTTTTGAAAAATATTGATGCAGAACACATCTGGTAAGTCTCCATGTGACTGAGTACTAAATTAGCATGAACCTTGCTTATCTTTTACCTTGTGTTGTTCAGAAAACTCTTTTCTGGATATGTCCAGAGGAAAACTACCCCACTGCATTGCAGTAATTTTCTTCTGGTTGTTTGTTGGGTTTCGACTACTTTCTAAGAAGAAGCAGATCAGTGGAGCTATTTTGTAATGTTTATTTTAAAACATTCTGTTCTTTTATGTAAAACAGTTGGGAATTACAGGAAATTGGCATTACTTAAATAGTATCTTCACACTTCTCCCAAGGCTGGTAAGTCTAAAATATTCCACCTGAGTTCTTCATGGCATAGCTGTCATAAGTGTCTGAGTATGAAGACAGAATTTTTTTTTTTTCCATCCAGGAATGATGCTGTAAATGTTTCTTCAGCTTATGGGGAGAAAAAATGCACTTGTTTTATAAATAACTCTTCTTATATCTATCTTTCAGATAAATAAACTGAAAAATAAACTGATGCACAATGGGTTCAGTGATGACAGAATTACTGAAAAGTTAATCCATGGCGTAAATAAGACCAAAGCAGTAGATGGCTTTGTCCCTCACTTATTTCAGAGTCATTTCTTTATTCACAGAATGATTTTCTCTAAAAGACCCTCTGAGTTCTAATAACAAGCTAGCATATGTTCTATTAGTTCAAGCAAACAAGAAGAAAAAAAAAGCCCTATCACATCCATTTATATTTAAAATGCACTATGTTACTCATAAATATGTACAAAGCCAATAAAGCAGCTGCAAAAGAGGTGAAGGAAGTTATTAGAGAGCTGTGGTTCTGATGCACTAAATTTCTCAGAATCTTCAGAGTTCTTTTCAAATGGTTAGATATTTTCTTTAATTACTAAAATACTGTATGAATTTATTTATTTATTTATTCATTTTCATGAATTGTCTTACCGAATTTAATGGCAAATTTAAAATGCTGTTTTTAAATTACCTCCAGAATATCTATGCTTTTTAAAAACAACATGATCTTTAGATCAGATTTATTTTCTCTCCTGACATGTTGCACAGATTTTTGCTGTGTCTAGCACCTAGCCACTGCAAAGAGCTCTGTCAGTCTCATGGCTGTGCCTAGAATCCCAATGCATCAGGAAATTGCTACACAACTGGCAGTGCTATTTCTTTCCATGACGCTCTTGTCTGAATACAAATCTTTTTTTTTTTTTAAGCAAAATACACTATGGCACTCCCTAAATGCTAGGGTGGGTCACTTTTCCAAGCATAAATATACAGCTTTTACCCTGGGATGGCAGCTGCTCCTGGTGCATTAATGCTGTAGCAGAGAATCAGCATGTGGCTGTGCTTGTCAGCTGCGAGAGACATCAGAGCTCCTGCTAATCACTGCCATTCAGTGCCTGCAAAACAAAATTGCCTATATGGAGATGCTAGCAAACAAGCGTCTGCCCCATATAACCACCAGCAATGCTGACATGGATCTTCTTCAACTGTTCCAGAAACACCAGAGGGAGGAAGTGATGTCCTGCTACTTCTCCAGTGGGACTCTCCTGCATGGAAATCCTTGCTTCTCTTCAGCGTCACCATCAGCAAGCAAAAACTCAAGAATCAAAAAGGAGGTTTAAGATGGCTTCAGGAGATGTTTTAACACAAACTTGAATGTTTAAGGTTCCTCTGATCGAGATACGTAAAATTAGAGATAAATAGGAGTATTGAAGAATGTCATTGTTATCTTTAGGAAAAACAGATGAACCAGTGTGAAATCTAGAGACAGAGAAGTTCTGCTCTTTGGATAGTTTGGTGCCTGCAGTGAGGTGATTCGTACCAAGCTGGGGTAGGGAAGACCTCAGCCCCTTGAGGAATGCTGAGCTTTGCATCCTGCTCTAATGCACAGTTTTGGTATTCACCCAGGCAGAAATTGCTTATTTGTAATACCAACGTGGGAAAAGACAAAATACGGGGGAAAAAAAATGTATGGATTCAGGGCAAAAATTTCCTTCCGAGGAAGAAAAAAATAAAGTGTCTTATAAACAAATATCTTTATTATTTGTGCACCCATGAGGCACAGAGCATCCAGGCAAAGTTTTTCACTTGCTTTCAGAATCAAACAGTTTCTACAGAAGTTTTACTCAATAAGTGCTCTGCAGCAGAACTAAGGAGTGTAAATATAAGGATAATTATGCAGCTACAGTAACGGTTAAAGAAGCATCCAGTGTGGAAGCTTTTTAGTTCAAAAGCATATTCAGATTATTTAAATTTTGTGCTTGTATGATTCTAGAAAAATTACACAAATTGAGCAATTTGTCCAAGCTGTTCTTCCTAAAAATGTGAAGTAATTAGTCAAGAATCTAAGCTAAATTTCTCTTCAAAATCTGGACACATGTATAGGATGTGCGTCTTCTCCAACCGGCAGAGAAACAGAAGAGGGTGAAGTGACAAAAGCTCCTGGATAAATTGGGAGACCATGGAGAAGAGCCATATAAGGATGAGAGACAGAGAGAAGGGAAAAACACGGAAAGGCAGGAAGGACCAGAAGAGGGAAGGGGGAAAGAGCAGCAACAGGTAAGGCATGTTTTCCTCCATCTTTGAAAATTCCAGAGAAAATACTTCCTTGAAGAGAATCTGAGATTAACCTGGGAGATCAAACACTGCTGAGCATCAGGACAGTTTTAGATTTGCAGGAGGAAGTGAATACCTGGTGCTCCTCTCCTCTGAAATCTTTGCACCCGTAAATTCAAGCCATCTCAGACTGGCTATGCTTGTGGTGCTAAACGAGGATAATTGGTCTCCTTCTAAACAAACTACCTAGCTCGTGTCTCACACTGTGCAGGATATGATACCATTAATATTTATAAACCTTCTGCTATACAGAATATCCCCAAATTCTTTATGATTGAAATAATTTATAAACAGAAGAAGGGGAAGAGGTAC
The DNA here is from genome assembly GCF_000703405.1 of Apaloderma vittatum. Lineage (NCBI taxonomy): Eukaryota > Metazoa > Chordata > Aves > Trogoniformes > Trogonidae > Apaloderma > Apaloderma vittatum. The sequence goes on along the minus strand of NW_009722245.1, from coordinate 6,189 downwards.
AAAGGGAAATGAGCAGGCAGCACTCTGGACTTCCAGTTGACAGGATTAATGTCACTGAAGAAAACAAAATCCTCCAGATCTGCACCGGTGTAATTGAGGGCAGCACCTGACCTGTGCTACACTCACCTTCTCACATTTAAGAGGGCAGCGTGTTCTTCTCCAGATGTAACTTCTATGATCTTAAATTCTAACAGAAGTGGCACAACAACTTTGAAAGATATTTTCTGGTCCAAAAGGGCAGCATGCAAGAAAAGCAAACTGGAAACTGAAACAGAGAGAAAGGAGGTAGGCTTGCCTTGAAGGTAAGAGGGAATGGGGCCCTTGACAACCCAGTTAATGAGAGGCAGTTCAGTTCCACTAGGCTTCTGGAGCTGGCTTGAAAGTTCATAGGTAACCTGAAAGGAGAAAGAAAAAAACCAAGACTTGACATTTCAGAGAGAGAAATATTATTCTTGCACCATGCTGACTAGGCGAGTAGATTAGCTGTACCTGGAGGAGGTCAAGGACAGTACAGCCATGATATTGTTGCTGTCTTGCAAATCTGGAACGAAATCAGTTGTATATACTGCAATGCAGTCAACAGTGAAATTACTTCCAGTTGGGTTGCTGCTATTTTTGCTAATAGCAGCTAGAGTTTAACTGGCTGTTTCCTCCTGAAGAATCAGTGTAAAGAGGGGGAAGATAATACGCTGATGAAAATTACCATTTCTGTTCAGCATCCTATACTCAGTAGGTTTTACTAGGCTCCTCTAAATATAGAAGTGCACGCTGGGTTGTGAATGCTGTTCAGATTCATAGCACTATGAGGGAACGGTGCCCTTCCCAAATGCCTTGCATGCAAATCACTTCCACGGCCTTCTTCATCCTCAGCTGAATCAGTTTCTTCTTCTTTAATTAGTGAAACAAAGGTGCAACAGGGAATTAATTTCCACTGGCTATGTTCTTTTTTATTCATGCATTTTTCAGTTTTAAGCACACAAGCAAACAGGACTCAGACAGACTTGAGTAATTAAAGTGGTTGAAGATCTGAGGAGAATTTTTTTCAGATTAACACAATTTCCTCTCAAAACTCCAGTTCACCGAATCTAAATGGCTTTCTTCAAAACATCTTGAGCTGGCCATTTTCCTAATCCCAGAGACAGGTTCAGTGTTTCTAGCAGCTCCTGTCAGTGGGCCTGGAGCAGTGCAGGTGTCTGCATGAGGTGCAGGGCTGGTCCAGGAGCCAGGCTCCCAGCCTGGCATCAGGTGCTGCCAGCCTGTCCACCCCTGGTGAGGGATGCCAGAGGGTGCCAGGTACCTCTCAGTGGCACTTCCTGGCTCTGACTCAAAGCCATGGGTGATTTCCAGAGCCCCTGTCCACAGCAAAGCTGACACTGACAGTCATTTCGATGTCAAGCTGCTGAGCTGAAGAAGCCTCTGTTTCACATGAAATTTGGATCAGAGAAAGGTTTCCACCCATAGTAAGGAAAACAGCCACAAATCCGTAAAGCTCCACACCTGGTTTCAGAGCAGCAATTTTACGCTTCCAAGGTAGAGAAGTCGCACTCTCTGCTCTAGCCATAGGACACTAAGGGGAATCTTACATCCACATGCAAATACTTACGGCCCCAATCCTGCAATTTATAATGCTCAGGCAGACTGCTGTGCTCAAGTGGAGCACCATTAACTTTAATGTGAATTCCAGCCATGCATTGTAAATTGCCATATCAGACACTGAAATTATATGTACTCAGGGGCAGGTGTTGTCTACAGTATCTTAAACCATGCCGAACAGATAGGGAGCATTTAGGAAATGATAATAAAAACATTCTAATATTGTAACAATAACAATAACAACAGCAATAATAATAATGATGAAAAAAAAATATAATGCTGTCTACAACACTCAGCTTCATTTTTCTTCAAGAACTAAAACCATAGCAGCTTGGACTGGAGCAAACTAAGACTTGGGAGCCAAGATCCAGAAAGTTGAGCCCAGTCTGAGAAAATTCTTCCTGGAATATTGAATTATTTTGCCCATTATGGAACAATATCGCACAGACAGGTTTAGATAAGAAACTTTTTTATCCCTCATGCTTTCTCTTGAATTGCAATTCATAGACAAGCAATGGCCTTTTTCTGGGCTTGAGGAAGTCAGCTCAGATTCTCCAGATTCACAGCTCTCTCCTAGTAACCCTCTCCAGTGGCTCTGGATCAGCTTTGCTCAAACTCCAAAGGCACGTGGGCTGCCCTAGTGCAAATCTCTCCTTTAAATGGTTCAGAAGCAAGAATTTGGACCCATTACTCTCTGTCATTAACTGTCCTTACTATTAAAATCAAAGAGTAATTTGAATTTAATTTGTTCCAGCGTAACTGTACCTTTTTACTAGGTCTTTCTCTGGGAAATTTAAGGGATCCATAATATTCTGTATTTTCTCTCCTGTAGACATCTATACACTAATGCTTAGTCATATTTTTTACAGGAAGAATAGATCAAGCTCTTGCAGTTTCTCACTCTACAACATTTCCTCTAAGCATTTTCACGATGTATTACCGTATCCAGTTTGCCGGTGCTCTTTGTAGATGGATGCAATCAAACCTTCATGCAGGCCCAGCAATGCCACACTCCCAGTTAGTTTATGCTTTTGTTCTTGTCTGATACTCCTGTGCATGCATATAAGGAAAAGCTTGGGGTAAGAGACCTCTTTTTGTTCCTGTCCTGGCCACAGTTTCATTTTTCATTAATTATTTTGCCTCCCACAAATTTTAGATCATTGAAATGCCACACTTATCTCCAGTTCACTGAGGAAAATATTCAATACATCAGGTATAATCCTGATTCCTTCACAATTACTCCAGAAAATTCCAGGGGTAAGATCCAGAAACATGTATAGATCCGCTTCTCTGTGAGATAGCCATGTCCTCAAGAGGAGAACTACTTTTTTCCAAAGCTGGTCTTAAACTGATAGATTTTTTTCAGATAAACGTCTTAGAAAAGATCTTTACATTTGTGGCCTTCAGTCTGGATGAAGGTAGTGTACTTATTCTTGGGCTTCGGGAGAATATTGCTTAGAAATATAAACTAAGAAAAAACAGAGAAATCCCCTTTGGCCTGATCTAGAGTTTAAATCCAAAGAAATCTCCTTCTCCATCACATTTTAGCTTATATATTTACCGGAACTGAAAACAGGTATTACATCAAGTCTTCAGGTCTAATTAAAATTTGAAATCCTGGAAGATCACTTTCCTAACCACATCCTATCACAGACTGTGGTACCTTACAAGTGACTCTAGATAAGATTACATTAGGTCTTTTTCAAGTGTGGGATGCAAAAGGTTTCATAAGTCATTACAAAATACTAGAAATTACTTAAATCGCTTCATATTTAGCCTGGAATTTCTACTCCTCACTTGAGCCCTAGGAGCAAGCATAAGGACATATATGGAGAGGAATAAGCCAGAATAGCAGGGGGTTCTAATTTTTTTTTAAAAGCAGGAAATGCTGTTTAGGTTTCATATTCGTGGCAAAGACTGTGACCTAGGGAGACACTTTCCTGAGGATGTGTAAAGTGTGAGCATTGCTCGCTCTGGGGCAGCCCTCTCCAGCCACTACGATTTTTCCTTCAGAGATCTCTGGGCTTATTTTTACTCTTGCTGAGACCATTAATTTCAGGTTCCCAGGAGTCTATAGTTTTGCGGTTTTCAGGAAAGCCAAGTGTACTCTGTGTTTTTAATTGCTGTCTGGTTACTATTAATGTGTTTATTAAATGTTGTTGTTAGAAATGTGAGAAAGAACAACTTTATTCTAAGATATCTGTAAACAGAGATAGATTATGCTTTGTGAATTATCTATAGGATTAAATTCCTTCAGGACTATAATTTTTAAATAATATATTTCCATAGGAACTTGTTGCTCATTATGAGTCTTTCTTTAAAAGCCATAATATAGCTACCTCAAAAAGCCTATATCCTAACCTTTGAAGACGACAACGTTACCTTAAAAGACTGAGATTATGTCTGCCTTCCTTTAAACACACTTCCATACAAAACCAGCTCGATTGATAAGGGCAAGCTACAAGGAAGAGTGCTATTCTATAAGCACAAAAGCAGCACAATACATTAAAAAAAAATTTTCAAAAACAGGCAGCTGAAAGAGAAGAGAGACCTCTTTCAGTCAGCAACTCAGTCTATCTGGTAAGTGCTATAGATTTATCTACATCCCAGTGTAATAAACACATTTCCACTAAGTGTAGGTAGCTGTAAGTTTTCCCTTCTACTTAAGGGCATCGCTAATTTACAGAATGCAGGTCTGTGCTTGAAATACTTCCACCAAATCACTCAGAATCAATTACCCTCTGAAACACATGGTCTTCCCTCCCTCTCTACAAACTAAAAGTTCTTTCTTCCAGATTACTAACACTAAAGGAAAACAACATGTTCTCATACTGATAGGAAAGTTGTTTACTAATAACATCCAGCCACATTATTATTATTTTCTTAATATTTAAAAACTTTTATTTTTTTTTCTTAAAAAATAGTTTACTAAGGTATGTAACTCTACATCCCTGCAATATGTTGACTTGCTGAAGTAGTATATATTAAGCATTGTGAAAGATATATCCATTGCTTCCCTCTAAATAGCTTGCAAATAGTTTGTGAAGGATTCTGCTCTTTTCAGCATTTCATCCTTAATATAAAGTTAACACACCATCCAGGAACTGAAAAAGGAATGGAGATAGCTGACATCTGAGGGTCTTTTTTTGCATTCTTGACTGGGATCATATTAGTTAAGCAAACTAAGACTTTTTTGACATATTACTGTGATTGTTTAGATTAACAACTATGTTCAGGCTTCCTTCCTTTAATATTCCATTCATGCATTCACTCATTTGTTTAGATAACTTCTAGTCTTGTTCTTTCTGAGCCAGTAACACCGTTGCAGGCATCACATCACTGACTGAGGAGAAAGCGCTCAGGTTACAAAGGTCATCTACTTAACCCCAAGAAAGCTGCTTATATTTTGCCAAAATACACTACGTCAGAAGTCACCATTTTTGTCTTCTGTCTCATTTGTTCCAGGAAAATTTTGACAGCCTGCCAGGATGATACTAGAAGAGTAAGAGGGCATAACAGAGAGGAAAATGAAGCTGGACTGCTATAACCACCTGTGGGTCAAGCACATGCTCCCAGAAGCCAGTCAGCCCCTTAAAGTAACAGTCATCATCTGCAAACAGCAAATCTGGTTGGTTGTCTAGAGTTCAAGAGTGCTTTAAAAGCTATTGAACTCTTATAGAGTACCAGGAGCTCTTTGATGAAAGCTTCTGGCTCAAGCCACTCTGAGGAAAAGTAACACTGGCCTTGATGTACTTCACAGAATCTATTTCCGTCCTCTTAAACAAAAATGAAATTACACACAAAGTTACTGTGATTTAGATTTGCCAAGCCAAATGGTTGAACACTGTGAAACCTCTGACTGAAGGTGTAGTCACAAGCTGCATCCTTTGAGAAAAGTGTTGTGGAGAGGGAAGGTGGTCAGTGGGCAGTTGCAGAGCAGGTGAGGTGTGCGGTGCTGGTGTGCTGTGAGCACTGTGTGGTGTTGCATCTTGCAGTGCGTGGTGCACAGCGCCTGGTGCATGTTGTGCAGTGTGAGGTGTGCATTCCTGGCAGTGGAAGGAAGTCTAAGGAAGTGGGTGGAACTGGTGAGGGCACTCTTTGCCTGTCTCTCTTCTCTCCTGCCCTGTAGTGGGAGGTTGAAGACTTTTTCCCCCTCTCCTGGGGCTATGTGATACAGGTGCAATGGTGTGATATGAATTTTTTGATGCGTGACGTATAAGATCATTAAATGGGTGTTAATCCTGTTCAGGTGATTTAAGAACCTAGGTCTTGTTGACCACTTTTATCATGAGTTTAAACTGTATGTCCAGACACAACCTTTTTGTCAGCTTGTGTCTCATTCATTGCAAAGAAGAGATATATAGCCAGAGATTTAAAAATCTCAGTGCTCTGAACATTGATGTTTTCTATTCTTTGTTTAAATTTGCAAGCCACAGCAAGGGGCATGGAACTCCAAGATAAGTATGGGGATAGTTTTCCCAGTAACCACAGCCTGCACACTGCTTAGGGTTCCCTTATATAAAGCGCTCTGCAGACAGAAAGACGAGTGCAGCCTCTGCTCATGAGGAACTGTCGTGGTTTGACCCTGGCCGGCAG
>NW_009722244.1:573-815 GCF_000703405.1 Apaloderma vittatum | reverse complement strand
TTTTCTTACTCCTCTCTCACAATTAGTGTCCCTTTATTTTTAACCTTTCTTAAATAGGTTACCACAGAGGCAATAACCATGTCTTTGATTGCCTCAGCTTTGGCCACTGGTGAATCCATCATGAAGCCAGCTGTTACTGGCTCAGTTCGACATGCTGGCAGATTCTGGCACTTTCTCACAGAAGCCATCCCTGCAGCCTCTCCACTGCCAACACCTTGCCAGGTAAACCAGACAGACTGGCC
>NW_009722244.1:0-223 GCF_000703405.1 Apaloderma vittatum | reverse complement strand
GCTGTCCCGGCCTCAGTGTCTGTAGCCTGAGGGGAGTCTGGCTTGTCCCAGACACACACCCTTCTGCTGCCACATAAGTGTGGCACTGTGGCACTGCTCCCTTGTCAAGCACAGCGACTGGTCCCAGACACTTAAGGGAAACATGAATTTTTTCAGGAGCTGTAAAACTCTTTTCCTTTTCCTTGAAAATATGGGAATTTTGATGGGGACTGCAACAATGGGG
>NW_009722243.1:696-28530 GCF_000703405.1 Apaloderma vittatum | reverse complement strand
TAGTCTAGGCTCAGGTCTAGGGTTATGTATGGGAGCATGGGTTGACAAACATGATACTGTTTTCCACATGCTGTTCCAGGCTGCAACAACTTGTGGGCCAGAGAAGGATGATTCTTCTGTGAAACTGGATTAGTTTATTATTTTTGAGTGAGTTCTGATTTTTAGGTTAAGTTCTAAATATCTTTGTAGTTTGAATACACTTAGTGGATTTTTCTTCCATTCTTTTATGCAGCTCAGGATTATATGGTTTTGGCACCTGAGAAACTGTGTCAGTAAGATCTGCTGCTCATAGGTTCATTACCTCTCGTTTGTTTTCTGATCCAGTTGTCAGATCAAAGGCATTAAATCCCACTGATACCTGTCAGGCCCATCTCCACATGACTCAAGGTTTTTATAAGCCCTGCCTCTTCTTAACCCTATCACCTCTTTTCCACAATTCTTAGTTAGTCATTCTTAACATGAAAGCTAGTCCATACTTATTGGTCTACTTTCTTTCTCTGAACTTTTTCCACTTCTGTTCATTTTGAAATGGGGGAAATTTTGTGAATTGCTTATGGTAAATTGTGAACAATAGTGATTTTCTTATTTTTTTCATACCCTTGGCTAACATGGACTTTTTCCACTTTTCTTTCCTCATATTGTGGTTTGAAAAGCGATTATCAGATTGATGTTTTGTGATAACCAAATGTGATGTTTTGTGATAACCGAAGTATCTTAGTCATGAGAGGTAATGATCAGTTGGAGACCAAGTGATTTAGGATTGTTTTCCTTCCTATATGTGTGTATCTACTCTTAAATTTCTACACTGAATTTTGCCTTTTGGTTTAACACAGTTGGTCTGTGCCTTGACTATTCTAAATAACTTGAAACAGATTCAAGCTGTCACATCTCAGGTCACCTCATATTTTTTATTTTTTGTTGCTGTTTTTTTATTAATTTGTGGAATGGCATGTGACCCAGTGAAACTACAATGGCCATCTCTATCTTTGAGAGTAAATCATATTTGACTTCTGTGTTCTTGCTTGGTTATTTACCTATACCTTATCTAATATCTTCTCTTTTGTACTATGGCTGACTTATTTTCTTATGTAGGACTTCATCAAAAGTCTTCTAGAGATTTTGGCAGACTGTATAGGTTAGGTTTCCATTATTCATGTGCTTGTTGATTCTTTCGAAGAACTCTTCTAGCCATGAGACGCCCTCTCCCTTTACAGAAGCCACATTGATTGTGCCCTTCCCCCCCCCCCCCCCCCAATGTGATAGTGTATAGAACAATGTTGGAAAGGAAAATGGTATTCTTGTTGCATGTAAACCCATCTTTGATGCTTGATCACAGGCACAGGAGTTACACACAGGGTTTTTTTTGCTCTGAGAGGGGCATTGACTGTCCAGGTCAACTGCTGATGTATGCCCAGATCTGCCAATGTGCTCTATCTGATTCTTTCACTGTTTAATATATCTACATGTATTACTGTGAATGCAAGTGTATCGGCTGATAGCCATAAGGGAAATGGGGCCAATCAAGGTGACAGAGTTAAAGATAATAAACTAAAAACTTGTCTGTGGAGTAAGTGGTCACTTAGCATTTTGGAACTGTTTAAACATGTCTTTTAGACCATTGCGGTTTTGATCTCTTCTTGTGAAGGAGTGAATCTTAATGGACGAAAAATTATAATTTTGACTGCATTGTGTTAGTTTCATGAGAATGAAGTGCTAACATTCTCTTACTGTACTTTTTGCCTAAGAGCTAAATGTAAATATTTCTAGTAATACAAAATTCTAATTGTACAATGTTAAAGTAGAAAATAACCTCATAGTGATACCATCTCGCATAGTTTTAGTTTCTCTGATTTTGTAATAGAAATATTGTTACTGAGATTTTTTTGATCTCTTATTGCTGATATTTATTCTGGTGATAATACTTTTACTCACCGTATTCTAATGGCTGCAAAGGTGTTTTGGTGTAACTTTTTTACTGCTTTTCATAAATTTGTTTAATGTTTTTTCTTTATCTTATAGTTTTAATGAGACTGTTACTGTGTTAAAAGCTCACAAGTAAACCTTCTAAAGACTGCCTCTGGTAAAGGACATAATTTGTTATTGCATAACTGCTGCTGGGGAAAAAGAGTATTTCTGTGCTACTGCTTGTGAACTGTTTTAGGGAGCCAAACCAAGAGGAAACTAGCTATGATGGAAAACCAGTTGTTTTTAAAAAGTTTTAAGAAGCTCATTTCCTTGAATTGGCTTTCCTTGAATTTGAACAGTGTTGTTCCACCCCAACACAGAAAACCACTACTTTTGGCAGCTGTTGACCTGCTTAATTTTTTCTACATCTTTGATTTATGTTGTTGCTTTACAAAAAGTAGATACTAAAGCATAGGGAATGAAGCAATTAGTGCTATTATTATTTTCTCTCTAGAACAATGAACTATAGAAGGCTATCACAGAGGACTTATTTTCTCAATCTGAGTAGAAATATTCAAGTTTGAGGGTTTTCCGTCCTCCCACTTGAAATGTGTTGCTTGGTTTAAACAAATTCACTTACCAATTTAAATGGATTCTTCTACCGGTTTGTTGGGTTTTTTGTGTTTTTTTTTTTTTTCTTTCCACGCAATCCTTTTTGTGGCCTCTGTAGTATTTTTTTGTGTAATCAGATAGTATTCTTTTTCCTATGTGATTTGATGTACCACTTGAAGAAGGAGCATTTCTGATGCATACTATATTTTATGTAACTGCAATTATTTTTATGCTATAGCTTTGTGGACTGTCTAGACAGTAGTTAGGAGGATTTTAATTCTGCTAATAGTGTAGCTTATTCTCTCAGGTTTTTCTTTACCTTCCCTGAGCTAATAAGAGTACTTCAGGTTTGGAATATGTTTTCCTTGGCTCTTTGCACCTTTGACACAGTGGTTACAGCAAAGACAAAATCAGTGGACTATGTCATCACTCTTGGAAGTGGTTGTGAATGGTTTTTCCTTTTCTGCTGAAAGGAAATTACATGGTGAATTGTGCTGGGTTTATATGGCCAGGTTTTGGTAGTGAGGGGGCTTCAGGGGAGTGGCTTCTGTGAGAAGATGCCAGAAGCTGACGTCGTGTCAGACAGAGCCAGTCCCAACTGGCTCCAAGACAGGGTAGCTCCAAGACAGACCTGCCACTGGCCAAAGTTGGGCCCATCAGTGATATTTGTGAGAGGGTAAAAACCAACCAACCAACAAACCCTAAAACCAGCAGCTGAGAAAGGACACCAAGGTCAGTGAAGAAGGAGGGGTAGGTGGTGCTCCAGGTACCAGAGCAGAGATTCCACTCTGGCTTGTGGTGAGGTACATGGGATGCAAGTTGTCCCTCTGCAGCACATGGAGCAGATACCCACTCTGCAGCTTGTAGAGGAGCCTATGCTGCAGCAGGTGGATATGTCCTGAAGGAAGCTGTGACCCATGACCCATATGGCCCACACTGAAGCAGACTTTTGGCAGGAACTGTTGCCTGTGGAGATGAGTCCCTGCTGGAGCAGGTCTTTTGATAGGACCTGTGACCCTATGAAGAGACCCATGCTGGAGCGGTTTGTTCCTGAAGGATTGTACTCCACAGAGAGGACCCATGCTGGAGCAGTACTTAAAGAATAGCAACCCGTAGGAAGGACCCTGTGCTGGAAAAGGTCTCCACGGGTGGAGACCCCACACTGGAACAGGTGAAGAACATGAGAAGGAAGGAGCAGAAGAGACGGCACATAATAAACAGACTGCGACTGCTATTCCCTGAACCCCTGTGCTGCTCCACAGGAGGAGGTAGAGAAGTTGGGAGTGAAGTTGAGTCTGGGGTCAAGAGAGGGGTTTTTGGTCACTGTGAGACTCCTGGTAGTATCAGCATGTATAGTAGTACAGTGCTTCTTCTGGTGCTGTAAACAGAAAGCTATGGGTTATGAAGATTGGAAGTGAAATAGAATAAGACACCAGGTGGAAATAGGAAAGCATTTCAGGAAAACACTGAATGATGGTGGAGTACTCTAGTAAGGTTGCGAAGGAATTCACAAAGTAAAAAGAAGCCATGGTTTTAGCTGGAGCCATGGTTATAGCCAGAAGTGTAATTTTAGCTGCTATGTAGGAGACTTTAATATGCTTGACCAAGCAGAATCAGTGGGAGAATGGAAGTGTGAGACACAGTTATTCTACAAGGGGAGGTTAACCCCAAGGCCAGGATGCTCTTATCTTCAAAGACAGAATGCCCCAGGACTCCCAAATGCCATTAAGATATGCAGAACCCGCCCAGGCCAGTCTTGGGGTCTCTTAACAAAGACAAGGGGTGAATTGAACGGAGCCCATCAAAAGGGCACCTCGATGAAGACTACCACGATGAAGTGAAATGACCACCAGAGACCCCTGGTGACCAGTGAAAGACTGTATAGTGCATGCGGGAGTGGGTGGCAACATTTGTTAATGAGTTCTCAGAAACTGCATGACTATGTATATCTAAACTATATCTAGACATGTAACCTATACGTTGAGCCCTTCACGGTGCACACACTAGGTGGAGCTATCTCGGGTGTGCCTAGCAGTGCAATAAAGAATACCTGCTTAATAGACATCAAGGCTATTAAGTTCTGATTTCAGCCCTTACATGGCATCATGTGCATCAACAATAACTTGTTTAAGCCAGGGAGTTGACAGCCGTATCTGAGTAGATGTGATACTGGACTTGATGGTCACCAATGCAAATGAGCTCATCAGGGATATCACAGTCTGAAGGGTTACAAGTCAGACAAGAAATATAGTCAGGACCCTAAATTTTAGGAAAGCAAACTTGCTGCTCTTCAAGGAGTTAGTCAGTAGGACTCCCTGGGAAATCGTCCTCAGGGACAAGGGAGCAGAACAGACCTGGCAGATTTTTAAGGTTGCTTTCCATAGACAGCAAGAGCTCTCGATCTCCAGGTATAAGAAATCAAGAAAGGAAGGGAAGAGGCTAGCATAGCTGAATCAAGACCTGCTGGTCAAACTAAAAGGCAAGAAGGAACTGCACAGGCAGTGGAAGCAGGGACAGGTATCCTGGGAAGAGTTATAGGGACACTTCCTGGATATGTAGGGATGAGGTCAGAAAGGCCAAGATGTGACTGGAGCTAAATCTGGCAAGAGATGCAAAGAATAACAAGAAGAGCTTGCACAGGTATTTCAACCAGAAAAGGAAGGTTAAAGAAAGCGACCCCCGCTGATGAGCATGAATGGCAGGCTGGTAGCAACAGATGAGGAGAAGGCTGAAGTTCTCAACAACTTTTTTGCCTTGGTCTTCACTAGCAGCCTCTCTCCTCATACCTCCCAAGCTGAAGGACCACAAGATGAGGACCAAGGTGGGGAGGTGGGGGCAAAGTCCTTGCCACTGTAAGTGAAAATCAGGTTTGTGACCACCTGAGGAGCATACACAAGTCTATGGGACGTGATGAAATGCATTCCAGAGTCCTGAAGGGATGTATTTGCCAAGCCACTCTCTGTGATATTTGAAAAATCATGGCAGTCAGGTGAAGGCCTTGGGGAACGGAAGAAGGGAAACTGCACTGATTTTTAAAAAGGGTAGAAAGAAGGACCCAGGGAACTACTGACCCGTCAGCCTCACCTTTCTGCCTGGAAAGATCCTGCATGGAACAGATCCTCCTAGAAGCTCTGCTAAGGCACGTAGAGGACCAGGAGATGATTAAAGACAGCCAGCGTGGCTTTACCAAGGGCAAGTCCTGCCTGATCAACCTAATGACTTTCTATAATGGAGTGAATACGTGAATGGACAATGGAAAAGCAATGGATGTAATCTATCTGGACTTCTGTAAGGTCTTCGACACAGTTCCCCACAACATCCTTCTCTCTAAGTTGGAGAGATATGGGTTTGGTAAGCAGACCATTTAGCGGATAAACAATTGGTTGAATGGTCGCATTTAGAGAGGGTAGTGGTCAGTGACTCGATGTCCAGATGGAGATGGGTGACAAGTGGTGTCCCTCAGGGGTCAGTACTGGGACCAGTGCTTTTTAGTATCTTCAATCAATGATCTAGATAGTGGGGTCAAGTGCACCCTCCGCATATTTGCAGATGACACCAACCTTAGTGGTGTGATTGATGTGCCAGACGGATGAGATGCCCTCCAGAGAGATGTGGACAAGCTGGAGAAGTGGGCCCATGTGAACTTCATGAGGTTTGACATGGCAAAGGGTAAGGTCCTACACCTGAGTCAGGCCTGTCCTCAATATCAATACAGGTCCTCAATATCAATACAGGCTGAGGGATGATGTGCTTGAGAGCAGCCCTGTAGAAAAGGACTTTGGGTCCTGGTGGACAAAAAGCTGGACATGAGCCAACAATATGTGCTCACAACCCAGAAGGCCAATCACATCCTGGTCTGCATCAAAAGAAGCATGGCCAGCAGGTTAAGAGAGGTGATTCTGCCCCTTTACTCTGCTCTGGTAAGATCTTACCTGGTGTACTTTGTTCAGCCGTGGAGCCCTCAAAAGAACGACATGGACCTGCTGGAGTGGGTCCAGAGAAGAGCTACAAAAATGAGCGGAGGCCTGGAACACCTCTCCTCTGAAGATGGGCTCAGAGGGTTTGGGTTGTTCAATCTGAAGAAGAGAAGGCTCCAGGGAGACCTGTCACATCCTGAGCTTTCAGAACAATGACTCAGGTTCGAGGATTCCCAGGCCAGGATTAAGGTGAGTCACACCAAGGATCAATCACACCAGTTTTATTTATCATTCAACAAAGAACAAAAACATCCATTTCTGGTTTCTGTTGTCCAATCAACACACCTCAAAATAAAGAGCTATTAGCAAGCAAAAGAACCGGCCTTGCCATAGATACCCTTTTGTTAAGGCTAGAAAGAGAGAGAAGGAAAGCCATAGAAAAAGAAAGATCACCACTCTTGGATCCTGTGACAACCACCACCATAGCACAGGCACGAGTCTTCTTGTGATGGGGCTGGGGTGATCGCCTTTTATACACTCAAGTTCCTGCCACATTGTGTTTACCCCTTGTGTAAAATTACCAGGCTAGTGGATGGAGGGTGCTTCTGAGGGGTGTTATGCCTCCCTCTCTTGGCTTTTTGCAGCCACAGCTCCCAGCCCTACTGTCTCCCACAGCTCCACCAGTGCAGGACTGGGGCAGGGGCCTCAGGAATGTGCTTAGTCACCCCTGCACCAGCATGACAAGTGCCAGGCAGGCCGATGCAGCCTGTTTAGGTTCCAGAGTGTTTGAGATGTTCATTTAGCAGTCCCTCACAAGACCTTATTACAGCCTTTCAGTACTTAAAAGGAACCTGTATAAAAGGTGAGGACAATCTTTTTAGCAAGGCCTGTTGCAGCAGGACAAGGGAGAATGGTTTTAAATTAAGAGGACAGATATAGGCTAGATATAAAGAAGAATTTTTTTTATGCATGAGGGTGATGAAACACTGGAACAGGTTGTCCAGAGAGGTGGTATAAGCTCTATCCCTGGAGCCGTTGTAGGTCAGGCTTTATGGGGCTCTGAGCAACCTGATCTAGTTAAAGATGTCCTGCTCAGTGCAGGGAAGTTAAACTAGATGACCTCCAAAAGGTCCCTTTCAACCCAACACGTTCTATGATTCTATTCTAAGGTGGTTTTGGATTTGTTCTTATTTCTTATTATCCTGCTCTCTTATTGACAATATATTAATTTCCCCAGCTTATGTCTATTTTGCTCATGATGGTAATTGTGGAGTGATCTACCTGTCCTTTTCTTGACTCACAAGCTTTTAAATCTTGTTTTCTCCCATTATTCCCTTGAGGAGGTTTGGTGGGCATCTGGCAGCTAGCCAAGGTCAACCCACCACGTGATGTCTATGAAAACTGCAGTCTTTCTGATTTACTATGTAAATTTTCAAATAGTTGCAAAATTGGATTAAGTTTTGATGCACTAGGTTGTGCTATGCTGCCCTAACCATACTTTACAAGATGTGTAACTTTCTTTGGCAGCTTCTCAACCCTCAAAATTTCTATCCTTGAGTATTATGGCATCAAAAGCATTACCTACTTATTTGTAAAGGTTTGTCGATAAGCTCCAGAAATAGATTAATGAGCACCTAGCAGTATGCAAACTTAAACATGGTATCTGAATAACTTCTTGCTGTTGAATCCACAGCCTTAGGAAAGCATGGCTTAATGTCCTTCAGTTGGACGGTATTTATTGTCTGCTACATGATTTGAAAACCTGGCATACTTAATTGGGTACCTTAATTAGCTGTATCCTTTAGCTAACTCATAGCAACCAAAAATTAAACAGCATTCAACCTGTTTAGGAATCATTCTGAGAGCTGTTGAATGGTAACTGCTTTGTAAAAATGGATTTATATATTTTAAAAAACAGCATACTCATGTCTGAAGATTTTTAAAAAATCCTCTCTTTTTCTGGAAAAAAGAAATGAAAAACTTATCCTATTTCTTGCCTTCTGACAAGGGGCACACAAGTTTTAAATTTTTTAAATTAAAAGCTTCTACCTACAAGCTTACTTTCTAAGAGAAGAAAACCTTTTAGCAGATTAATTCCAAACTTGAGGAATGGGAAGCTTGTGTATTTTTTTCTTGTAACTTCAAAAAGGAAAGTTTAGAAAATCCTTGAAAATGTGTCAGAATTTAGCTTTGTTACCTGCAGAAGTGTCTTGATAAAAAATTTACCAGTTGCTGCCATTGATTAGTGTCCAGTCCTATCTCTATCCCTCTATTGGCCCTTCTTGTTTTGTAGAACATCTGAGAACTTGCACAAGCAGCTTTGTTTTCCTAGTGAGGAACAAAAGGCAGTTCTGGGGGTGGGGGAGGAGAGATATCAAAAGAGGGAGGTACAGGGGGCAGGTCTTTTGCAGCATCAGTGAGTTAAACCAGCTCTTTTAGGGGCCTAGTAACACTAGAGCTGGTTCTAGGAAGGAGGAACTTTGAGGAAATGGGTTTGGAAGGAGCCTTCAACCCTTTAAGCCTTTCTGCAATTGACCATGCTTGTAGCAGAGATGGTAGAATCACAGAAAAAATAGATTTTTTTGGATGTGATTCAAAGACTTGACCACAGGAACTAGTCTGTTCTAAGTGGTAATATCTATTTAATAAAAATAAAATTGTTTGTATCAAGTTGTTTTAAGGCTGGTATAGAATGTGTGAAATAGATTAATGCATGAACTAGAAGACAGTGATATATCTAGTTTGAAAGAGAATTGATGAATTCTACAGCTAGACCCCTTTGTAACTTCAAAATATTTTAAGAGTACTTGCAGAGTAACTAGAATTATATTTTTAAAGGATTTATTTGTTACATCTTGCAGACAATTCAGGCTCTTCCTACATAAAATCCATGTTTAGCCACTACACTTATGGTTAACTTGTTTAAGAACTGCTGATATGTACTTGATGCACAAATTTGGCTTTTGTAGTAGGACACAGATCTTTGAAATACATTAATGCTGCTTGTTGCTAATGTGTACTGATCTGCTTAGTGTATTTTAAAGTGAATTTGTTTCATGTAAAGAAAACTTTAAATGCATTTATTATTAGGTGAAGATGTGTGATGTTGATCCTGCATATTTCACTAATGGTGTTTATTGCTGATGGAAATCCTCCAGCTTAATTCTCTTTAGAGGGTTCTGTGACTCATGTTTGGCTGTGTCATGTGCATGCTTCACACTGCATGAAGCCTTAATGACTTGTTTCAGGATTAATCCAATACTAGTAAGAAACAGGATTTGAGGTCTTACACAAAGCTGGAAGGAAGCAGCTGTTAGTTTCCAGTTTCAATTCTTGATATGTTAAGAATCAGCAGAAGGGAATAACTTGATTTTCCATGATCATGAGTGAACAAGATTATGAAGAAAGTGGGCCAAATCCACGTGAGTCCCTTTTAAAGACAACGCAATGGTTCTAATGACTCTCTTACTGAAATAGCAGATTCTGTACTTCCAGCTATATTATAAAGGATTTATAAAAAGCTTTTGCAATGTGTTTTCATTAGAAATAGGTTTTACTTGCTTATAGTAGTAGTCAAAGTGAAGAACTAAAATTTAGTAGTGTTAAGGTGAGGGATGTAATATTAGAATCCTCATTATGTAAAGAGACTTACAGGGAGCTTAAATATACTTTGTTCTGCTTTTCAAGATAACTTACAGAAATTGTGCTAGTCATTGACGGAAAATAATGCGAGAAATTGGTGATACAGTAAATATATTTAGATGTTCCTTTACTAAAAAAACAACCTGCAACTTTGAAGTAGATGGCACTGAATCAATTGCATATGCTGCAAAAAATCACAGGCAAGATGTGTTCAGACAAGGTTATTGATTCCTTTCATAATTTGAATTAAAGCAAGGTAGTGGCTTTAAAAAATTTGAGTTTGTTAGAGCGCTAAAGAATACTTCTATGTATTTTTGGGTCAGGAGGGGTAAGAAATTAATTTTAAGATTGTCTGCGCTCAATTTAGTTGCTTGCCAATCAAAGATTTGGACATAGGAAGTAAATATGCATGATAGAAAAGGCAGAATTATTGCCACAGGCAGTTTTCTTGGATGTGATGATTGTTTTTGATAAAAACTCTTTTTCACTGTCTGGAACTTACTTCAGGGTACGTGGACTGTGATTAAGAGGTGTCCTATGGGAACTATGAAAGGTTAGGACTTCTGTGTGAAGTTTGATTCTTCAACTGTGCTTTAAATGGGCACCATATCGAGTTAGGAATTTATAATGGGAAGCAAAACTTTTTAACTTTACATGTATACTTGTTTGGAGAACAGCTGTACTTACCCATAGCCAAGCTATCTCATTTGAAGACGTGATTCAAAAATTTTAAATCATTCTCAATTCTTTGAACACCACCTGTTTGCCATATAAAAAGAATCTACTTTTATTTTTCAAATAGATAGAATTGTAGAATGTGTTGTGTTTGAAGGGACCTTTAGAGGTCTTTTAGTCAGCCCCCCTGGAGTGAGCAGGGACACCTTTAACTAGATCAGGTTGGTCAGAGCCCCATCAAGCCTGACCTTGAATGTCTCCAGGGACAGAGCCTCCAACACCTCTCTGGGCAACCCATACCACTGTTTCACCATCCTTATAGTGAAGAACTTCTTCCTAATACCTAATCTAAATCTACCCTGCTCTAGTTTGAAACAATTGCCACTTGTCCTCTTACCACGTGCCAGTATAAAAAGTCCCTTCCCCAGCTTTTCTCTCCAGTACCCTTCAGGTACTGGAAGGCTGCTGTAAGGTCTCCGCATAGCCTTCTCTTCTCCAGGCTGAACAACCTGAACTATCTCAGCCCGTCCTCATAGGAGAGGTGCTGCAGCACTCTAATAATTTTTGTGGCCCTCCTCTGGACCCACTCCCAACAAGTCCCTGTCCCCCTTGTGTTGAGGGCAACTTCAGATGTTTAACTCTTACAGGAGGAGACATATGCTTGCTTCTCTGGACAAAATGTGTTTGAACACAAAGGTGAGTGGGAGTTATTTCCTCAGTGTGAAAGGTAATGACAGACACAGTGTGGGCCAGCAAGGGAGTGGTGAATCTGGAAAGGATTTAAGAGTCAGACTGGAATAAAATAGCATGAGCTTGGTTTAATGCTCTGGTAAAGAGGGCTAGCCTGATCCTTTGGGTCAAGAGATAATGATTATACTTCTGTAAATAGCATGATTGAGACTGCTGTTAGATGACTGTATTTGATTCTTAACGTTTGAAAACTTATTTTTGGCATAACTTAAACTAGAGTGAATCTTGCCACAAAAATGGTTAAAGGTTAGGAAAATGGTTTATAAACTTAACTGTTTATAAACTTAACTGCTTCAAATTATTTCCTAAACATAGTTACCTTTACAGATAGAAAATTCTAAGTGTAAGTGGTTAAATTTGGAAGTTTTATTAGGGTATTATAGCTAGAAGTTTGAAAAAAGATTTAAATAGAAATAAGGAACAACTTTTCAGAGATTTTTTGAGTAATTTAAACCCACTTAATCTTAAGAAAAAAGCCTATAAATTTATTTTTATAATTTAAGTTCTGAAAACATCAAGAGATAAACTAGTCAAATTTTAATGTGTTTTTTCAAAGCTAGTATATTTTGTAATGTGTGGAAAAACAGTGAGATTCTTAGATGATCTAATAATTCTGTCCTTGCGTTCTTGAACAGGCATCTTAGTGCAAATTTAGGATCACTTAAATGATCATTTTCAAGCTCTGCTCTGACACTTTCCTTAAGACACCTGTAACTCAATTTTTTCATATTCTACCTTTTTTGATTTGAGGGGAAGGGTAGGAGAGGGGAAAAAAGTACTGTAGTTCTGTGATTTTGGTACTGTTATCAATACTAAGGAAGTGATTTCACTTAAACTCTTTGTTTATTCCTGCACTGGTGGAGTGTGTGTAGGAACTAGTAACAACACAAGTATTTGTGTAGTGAACACACAAACTCATCTGTGTTAAATATTGCAGCAAGAATATAAACAAAAGCAAAAGAACTCTCTCCCAACTCAGCATTAGGCACAGATCATTGTTGCATTTATTATAACTAGCTCTGTGTAGGAACATTGTGTTACAGGGACATAAATGGGTGAGTAGTAAGTGTGAGAGAGGAATGAGAGGGCCACCTCTTTGATGTCAAAGGTGGCTTTTTCTCTGTTTAAGCTATACTTTTTTGGGTTCTGTCTTATACATTATATAAAATGGACTAGTATGGATCAGCTTAGAAATTTTTACCTGGTAGTATAAAGTATTCTACGTGACAGTGTTTGTGACAATCCCTATTCATTGATCAGAAGTTTCAGAGCAAAATGCTGTCTTTTACCTCTATGACCAATGCTTTGAATTGTGATATACAGGCATATTTCTGATATAAGTTTTGTTTGGTATGTGGAAATGTTAGTGAGAAATCATCTAATGACATTGGTAGCTCTAAAATTAAGGGTAGGACAACTCTGTGATAACTTCTGTAGGTTACACTGGATTTGTTATTTGGTGTGCTGGGGTGTATGGGAGTGCACATTGTAATCATCTGCATGAACATTCTGAATATTACCTCCCAAACTTGAGACATGTCTGCTGTCTCCTCTGACAGATTTCCAGGAAAGTATGTTAGTTTTGGCTTTAGTTTGTCTACTGATTCATCAGTAAGCAGAGAGTTGTGTTGTGGTATGTGAACATTCGATAGCAGATGAAAAATAGTAATAACAATTTTAAAAGTATGGTTTGGGGGTGGGGGAACATTTATTTCTAAAGCTTAAGCTCTGATCACCTTATGCTGGGGTGGAATGGAGTGTCACATCAACAGGTGAGGTTTTTGTGTGTGTGTCTTACGACAGAGGAAATGTTCTACCATAATCAAGTGTGTAGAAGATTTTTTTTTTTTTGGTGGTGGTTTGTTTTGTCTTTCTTATAGATCTTTTATTACCAGTAGTGGTCAAAGATTAAATACTGACTCAGATGGACTACTGATCTGATCCAGATTTAAGATATTTGACTGTAAGCCCTCATAACTCAAAATTGCTTTCAGAAATCAAGCAACAGTAAGTGTATATTTTTGGAGTGCTTTAATTGGATTCCAGAAGACGTGCAGTTTAGAGGAATATCTAAAACTACATTTGAAGTTATTACTTTTATTTCATATTTAACTTGTCTCCACACACCCGAGAAGTTTCAGTTGATTTTCAAAGAAGCCCGAGGGACAGGTGTTTTGCTTGTCAAGCATTGGAACAGGCTGCCCAGGAAGGTCGAGTCATCATTGATAGAGGTATTTAAAAGACATGTAAATGTAGTACTTAGGGACATGGTTTAGTGGTGGATTTGGCAGTGTTATGTTAATGGTTAAGCTCTGATCCTAAGGGTCTTTTCCAACCTAAATGATTCTGTGATTTGATTATCTTTAGGCTTCCTGTCCAGGGTTAGAGCAGTAGGGCTAAGTCATCCTCAGATCCCTGACAGATGCTCTCTAACCCCTCTCCCTCCCTAGATGGGAAGGAGACAGAGTAAGGCAGAGGGACTTACAGATTTTAAAAGAAAACGGTACAGCTGGAATAAAACAATAATAGTAAAAACTATTGAACCTGACTTCCCCCTTGCCCCACTCCGCCAATAGCAATCACCACTGATGCTGCAGAGCCCCAGGCTCAGCAGCAGAGGGGAAACCGGAGCTGGATTCAGGAACTCGGGATCAGGATCAAAGGCAGAAGGTTGGATGGAGTTGTCTCAGATGCCAGCCACTGAAGAAGAGGCCTTAACCCCTGTGCACCCTCAGCTTTTTACTGAATATGACATATATGGAATGAGATACTCATGTTGATCACCTATCCTGGCTGTTACTCACCCCTTTTACTTCCTGACACCCCCAGCATGGCACACAAGAGCCAGCAGTGACTTTGGTCACTATAGGAATAAGTATAAGAAGGAGTCTTTCTGCATCCCAATCCCAGGCAGTAACTGTAAACATCAGCTGTGATCACTGCTAGTAGCAGGTACTGTCTGCAAAAACACGCTGCTAACTTCAGAAAGTGAAACCTCTCAGAGGAAACTGAGCTAAAAAGTAAAATCACTAAACAGAATTTGTTCAAACCAGGACACTTCCTCATAGAATTCAAGGAAATAGGGTGAAAATATAAAGCTGTAAATAGCTTCGGACTCACTAATGGAACAAGATACCTATTTCTGTTTCCATGTTACCTCAGTAGAAGCAACTGAAACAGTTTTTTCTGTTTGCTCCATTCCACCTTATGCACCAGCATTTGTGAAAAGTGTAAATCCTGTCTTGTTTTGTAGTTCTGTTTTTCTAATGAATCCCTTCTTTTGAAGATTGAAAGAGCTCAAGATGAGTATAGTGGCTTATTTTGTTAACTTAAACATAGTTATTGACTGTGTGTTGAGGTCCTAAAATTAATTCTTTCTACTGAATGGTGTAATAAATCTCAAATTGAGTTTCATATTTGTAAGGCTCACTATTTCTAAGTGTATTAAATAAGCTTAATCCCAAAGGTGTTTTAATTTACAGTGATGAAAACTCAAAGGTTTGTTCAAAGATGTTCATAATTGTAGGATTAGTCAACAAATTGCAGATGGGAGGATACTTGTTGGTACGTTTTTGTGGTCACTTTTTCAGCATTGATCCTCTTTCCAATAGAGCTAAAATATGTAACATTGATCATGTCAAATATTATTAAAATGCTGTACCAAGCATCCACAGGATATGAAAGGACAACTGCATTAAATAGGATTCTTCTATAGGATCTGGTAGCAACAGGCGTTTTCAAGACTAGCATTAGAAAGCTTTAAAATAGGTAGAAAATTTGTTGGAAACGCTGAACAATAGAAGACTTAAGTTCTGTATTTTCCCATTTGAAGTCTACTCAGTGCATTTGGCAAGATGTATTTTTTTAGTTAGAGAAATTGTGCTCTGAGCTTTTTCCTGTTGGAGCAAAGACAAGTAACTGTTTAGAAATAGAAGTATATAAAGGAAGACTTCACTGCTCTCCTGCCTACAATTTAAAATCCTCAATGTGCAGTGCTGAGATGCTGATTTTTTCCTCCAGAACTAGTAAGACAAAACTGTGTTCTTTAACCTCAAAATTATGAATACTGATTCACATTATTCATTTGGCTACCTTTTTGATGTTTTAATTTCTCTAATGATAACCACTGAAGTAGTAACTCCAATGACATTACCCTCTGTATGAATGCAAAACAAGTCTTAAAATTCCCCAGCTCATGTTTTGAAGAGGGATTGGAAGTACCCCAAAGGAAGTGCTGATATAGCTTATAAGTACACTCACTGCCAATAGGTGATAAAGTCAATAGAAATGTGGTCTTAACAAGACAAATATCAAACAATCTTATTTTTATTTTAATTTGGGAATATGTCTTTTAATGAATGCTTTGGAAAAACTTCAGCAAAAATAATGTGGTCATTTCAAGGAATGAAGCTGAAAGAAAAACAATGTTCTGAAAGTCTTGGGGAGAAAGAGAAATGTCTTAACTAAGAAGTTCTAGCACCTGCACCCTTTAACAATATAATGAGAAGAATCAGCATGTATTTGCTTAAAGACAGAGTTGCTTCTTGTTGTCCACAGAAAAGCTAACTGAACCTTTCTCTAGTCAATGGAGCTGATTAAAGGATAAATGCTAGTTTTTCCAACAGTCTTGTGCCAAACCAGCATGTTCTATGTGCTGTGAAACGAGGTGCTATTCCATGAGGGACATTCTTTTGTGTTTATGGGAGTTCTGCTGCTACTACCCTTGCATTAAACATTGTTGGAGGAGGGGGACCTAGCCAGGCTCTAGGACCTGAAGCAAGGGGGGTGGGGGAACAACTATAGAGATCCAGTGTATCTCCCATTTATTCTTCTGTTCAAGAACAGTAGTTGTGGACAAATTCATCAGCAGTTCTTTGGGTCATGGAATTAACTCTAGAACCCTAATGGACCAGAGCTATCTTTTGAGTCTATTATGATGGTATGTAGTTTCTATGTCATGACACCAATAAGTATAGTATGGAGACACTATTTGGCAAGGGAGCTATGGAGAGTGGTAGAAAATCTGTCAGGAATATAGTAAATTATCTGCTTGAGAGACTGAGATCTATTTCTGTCTTTATTACAACCAAGATTATAGTTTGTGCTGAGACTGGTGTCCATATTTGCAAGAGCTTTGTTCTGGAACTTCATGGGGTAGGTGTCCTGGAGGAGGCAGAGTAGAGGACATGGGGAAAAGAGCACAACTTGTTCTCTAGCACTTCGTTAATTCTGTAGTGAAGAGACTATGTAGGTGTTATTGCTGTAATTTGTGAGTATAACGGCAAAAACAGAGTCAGGCAAGTACTGTGTGATTCTGTGACTTGAGACTATTATGTATTGCATGGGCTAGAGGGCAATGAGAGTGATGCTATATATATATATTGCTTTTTTTTTTTTTTGCGAGATATGCCATAGCAGGTCGGAGCTACAGCATAATGAGATTGATATTTCAATAAGGAGTAGAATAAATACAGCATGTCATGGGAGAGTCCTCACAACACTTAAAAATAAGTCTTTTTCTGTTGGTTTTTTTTCATAAATTCCTCTCTCAACTATTGGAATATTTTAGAGAGAGTCATTAACATAGAATCATAGAATCATTAAAGTTAGTAGGTTGGGTTTTTTTGTTGTTGTTGCCCAGAGGGTTGTATTAAAAGCACTTAATAGTTACGAGCGAAAGATGAGGCAGAAAAGGGGAGAGATCAGTATAAATACTAAAGAATAATACGTAATAGTTACGAGGCAGAACACTGTATGAAGATTAGACTGTTAATTTCCTTAAATGTGAGTGCTGAGTCTGTGTGTTTGGGGTAGAGACACAGTAGAGGCAGCCACCTACAGAGTTTTCTAGAACCAGTTCTTCAACCAACGTCTATTGACTAATGACAATTTTTTTTTATGGTATACTTTCCTTTTTGTTTCCTCTTTTGTTTCTAATTGTTGCACTTTTCCATCAGGGGATGGTATTGCCAGGGAGAGTAGTCCATTTATTAACAGTGCGGACATGGACAGAGGAAACATGTATGAAGGAAAGAATATGGCTCTCTTTGAGGTAAGTTAAGTACCCCCAAAACGTACTTCGCTATTTCTTGATGATCTGGTAGTAAGCTGGAAACAAACAACCCCCTGTTTTCTTTCCCTCTTGAAATTTAGTGAGGGGAAAAATCCATTTTAATAACTCTTCAGTATTTTGACTACTGCTAATATTCCACTTCAGTGGATTTGAGTGAACTAAGAAAAAAAGTGCCAAGATTTTTTTTTTTCTTCTGTATTTCAGTTTGTCTGTATAGGCAAGAATGGTAAATTTTGGTACAGATTGATGTGAAGGTATGAAATAAGCCTTCCTCCATTTAAAATTTTTTGGACTAGATTCTAGAAATTTTTGTTAGAGAAAGCTGATGAAAGTTGAATCTAGTGGTTTTAACAAGGCAGTATCCAGTTTTAAAAGGATTAGCCAATTTATGATACTGAACAGGGGAAATACAGACTTCTCTTAAAGCAGCAAAACTATAAAATGAACTGTAACAGGCCATTAACTTGGTTATATGCTCCAGTAACAGGACGGAACATACCATGTCTATTTCTGCTTTTTGATATAAATGTCTACTTTATAATTAAGTTTAATACCTATTTAATTCGCTGAATGAGTGCAGTCATTCACAGGAAAATAGAGTGTATTGATATGGTACATTTAAATGGCACTTTCTCAATGAAATAGTATTTTAACTGAAGTTTAAACTAAGTTCGTCTACTCTAGCAGCATCAGCTGCTTTTTTTTTGATGCTTGCTGTTCATTATAAATAAGATCCTTTCAACATTGCATGCTTAGCCATCTTGTTTTTGCATTCTACTCACTATTTTGTCTTCATCCTCTTAAGCTTTTCCCTTTGTCCTTTCAAATATCTTCGACCCGAAGAGATGATCTTTTTCACTATGTCTTAGAGAAGATTATCCTAAGGATCAAAGTAATATTGGTGATTAATTGTCCGTCATGTATGAAATTCCCTACCATTTTTTTGACAGAAAACATGGTAGTGCATTTTTGTCACTAAATTTCTTTCCTTCAAGCAATGTCCAAAGCTTACTGGTGTTCAAATTAGCTGTCGTATTCTCAGTTTTGATAAATTTGCCATAGCTGCTTTTTTTCCCCTAATCTCCTTTGAATATGTTCTTGCATCTGTTATTTTGAATAATGGCTGACATTAAATTCTCAGCTGATGGTATAATGGTGATTACCTTTTATATATCTCAGATTATAGACCATGATATTATAGTGTTGCCTTGAAAACCTTCTAGTGACTTCATCACCATTGCTGTTCTAGTATTGAATCTGTTTTGGTAGTACTTGTGTTTTAGAGTACGTTTCCTACAATTTTATTCTCCTTGAAAACATTTTTCAGCTGGTTTGTGTTTGAATTTTTGTATAAATTGTTTCAAAGAACTTTGATTCTTACAACCACAATTATCATGACCTAATGCCTCCAGCAGAGATGCCTTGGTTTTTGTCTCTGCAATCCCCATCTCTTGTTTTATTTCCCGTATTTGGTGTACTTGATTGAATTCTCTGATTCTGCTTTCCTTGGAATCCTTTTATTTTATATGCTTCTCCTATATTTTTATTATTTGTTTTAACATCGGTTTTTGTAGCAGATGTTTGGCTAAATAAAGATGGATGACCACTTTGGAAGTGGTTTAGGATCACCCTCAAGCCTGTTGTTGCAGCCTTATCTTAAAGTATCTTGGTGCTTGGAAGAATCATTTGAGGCCATTCTCTAGACACAAGCAAGATACTGGGAAACACCCTAATGACTCAGTCCTGTCAGTATACTCGTCTAAAAATATGTTGTAATAGTGATGCAGAGAAAATAACACCCAACAAGCTGTGAGCTGTGAGGGAATCGATATGGGAGAAAACATCTTGTGGGAAACAGACTCTCAGGGTCCTTAGGTGGCAGTTAGTCAGAAGCCTATGGTACACAAAATACGGGGAGTTGTCTAGTACTCGTTGTAAAGAACATAAAACAAAAATAATTGGCAAGAACACTAGTGATAAGGGTATCTAACAAGGACAAAGCCCCTTGTGAAATTCGAGGACAAGACACCTTATGAAATGTGCTGAGAACAACTAGTTTTGGGACTAAGGTAAAAAGTTCATCGTGAGGAAGACACAGCCTTCATCCCTGAAGACCCCTGCCCGAGACCACCAGGAGGCGCTGCGCAAGTGTCAAGAGGAGGAGCAGCCAAGCCCCGGAACTGAGTGCCTTTTTCGGGATAGCTCATGAATATGTATAGGCGTCTAATGAATATGTAACTTTCACTGCATATAACCAAGGTAACTGCATCGTTCAGGTGTGCATGTCTTTGGAGGAGAGATCCCCTGTGCACCAGCGCGTTTATTAAAACATACCTACTTTATAACTTCTCAAGTTATAGAGTCTTTTCCGCGTGTCAATAGGAATAGATTTTTGCAGTAATGGCCCTTCTCTAGGTTTCGCTTATATTTCCTCTGTACAAGCTGCATATTGTAAAGTAGTGTAAAGAAGTGAAAGAAATGTTGCAAGATACCCACATAGCATTATACTCCTAGAAAGATTTAAGAGTATTGTTGAAAACTGACTGGGATTTTGCCATGCTAATTTTCTCATTTGTGTGAATCAGGGCTGACCTGTTGAGTTTGTGGCTGAAGTAATACAATAAAATAACAACTTAAAAATATCTATTTAATAAGTGCACTATTCTTAAAATCCCAACAGGAGGAAATGGACAGTAATCCCATGGTGTCATCTCTTCTTAATAAACTAGCAAACTACACTAATCTAACTCAAGGTGTGGTGGAACATGAAGCAGATGAAGACAGCAAGCGAAAGGAAGTCAAGGTATTTAAACTTCTGATAGATTTTTGAGACAAAGCTAGCCACAAAGAGGGGCATTTTTAAATCTAAAAAAAATGTGGATGCCTAAAAACACAAGTGAGATTTATAATATTGTATTTAAAATTGAAGCATTTGCACTAGGACTTGTGTTACTTCAGTTAATTCATTTTCCTCCTCTTTTTCTTCCTTTTGTCCTTATATGAGCGTCAGTGCTTTTTGTCTACCTCTAGTGAAGATACAGTAAGATTTTTTTAAATTTTATTTTTGACTGGTTTATGAATATATCTTAATTGACTAGCTTTTTACCTAAAGTTGAAATTTGAGGAAAACTTGAGATCAAACACATGACTTTATAATATGTAAGAATATTTGCCTCTGTTAACATGGTAGCAGTTTTTCTGAGTAGCTCTCCTCTTTCTGTGTGTCTGAGTAAGTAATTTTAAAACTTAATGAACATATTCCATGAAAACACTTTGTTGCATACCTCAAAAATATGATAGTGGGGAGGTGGGTGAGGGAAGGAGGAAGGAAAGGCAAAGGCTCTGTTTGGCATGTCCCTTTGCTAGAAGACAGCAGCTGAATCATTCAAGGGTTATCTACTGAATATCCAAAGTGCCTTTCTAGGCCTTTGTAGAAATGGAGCAGTTAGAGTCTACAATCAGATGTTAGATTAATCTCTCTGTGAACTGTTTCAAAATGAGAGAGTTTGAGTCAGAAACATGTGACCTGACAGAGTACTAAAACTCTAGGGCAAGGGAGAATCATGATCTGGAAATGGTTGAACATGATGACTGCAACTATGAAATTTAGGGTAGATACTGGAAAAAGGAGAAGCACTGGGAGTCACTTGGTTTTTGTGTAGGAGGAGTGCTGCTGCTGAGTTTGTATGCTGAGCTATGGAGAAAGGAGAAACGCATAAGAATGAATGAAAGGAAATGAGCACATAGCACAAGACACAGACAAAAGGTGCTTGAAAATAGGGTTAGAACTGGAGCTCATTTGACTGGAAGGTAGATTTATGGTATGATACGTGAATATATGCAGTAGAACTGTTTGCATGAGGACTTGAGAGGACAATGAGCAAAGAATAAATTCTGTTTACCTTTATCATTTTAATAAAAAATGATTATCCTGTGTTTGTGTGGGGGATTTCCTTTTTGTTTGTCTCATTGTGCTTGTTCTGTACTTATTTCTTCTCATCTGAAGATACACCTTGACATATGAGAACCAACGCTAATCAACTTGCTCTTTCCTTAGTGTGATCCTTATCCTCCATCCAGCTGCTGGCAGCACAGTTAATCCCTCCTACTAGCCAAATGAACGCCTAGTCCTCACTTGCACTTTATATCGTTTGAGCGCCATCTGGTGGCCTGAAAGCACGATTTCTATGCATGTGTCTTTTTCAGTTTCATGTCTGAAAATCACAGTTTAGTAGTCTGGCAGAGTAGCATTTTTTGATGGTGTAGCTTAAGACAGTAGGATTAATATTGCACATGGATATTGCCCAAGATGCTAAAAATAAAGAACCTAAATGACGTTTTATCTTTCCTTATAAGTACTTGGAAACTGAATGTGTTCTTAATTTTGTTAATTTGAGAACACTAATGGTTGCTTGCTTATTTAAATCGACTGCCTTTTTTCACAGTCTGAGTTATGATTGAAAAAGAGCTTGTGTATCTGGTAACCTACTGTATATAACTTGCTTCTAAGTTGAATGTTTCAAGACCTGATTTTTTTGTAAATGTAAAAGGCTGGAACTTTACTGATAAAACCTGCGTGCTTTTTTTGTGTGTCTTGACCCATGGTGGTCACTAGCAAATAAAAAGTACAAACAAATATATTGTATTGGGACAGATTTTTAACTTTTGCATAAACAAATTGTAGTCAGTTCTGCATTTTTTCTAGCCTTGTCATAATACCATGTCTGTCTTTATTAAAAAAAAAATTAAAGAAGTTTGAAGTGAGAGCCTGGTGGAAGAGGATGTTGATATGTTGGCTGAACTCATGAGAAGAGACAGAATGAGGAGAAATGAGTAGGGAGTGGCTGCATGTGGTAGAAGTGGAGTGAGATGGGGACAGAGAGAGCAAGAGAGCAGTGATATGGATAGTTCTGATGGTGGAGGAAGTTTCAGTATGGTGGTGGGCAGGACTAGGCAGAGGGAGGCTCAGAACATACTGGCCCCTCTCAGACTGGCATCATGACCTGTTTGGGTAAAGGTGCTGTTCTCAGTTATCAGATTTGAGCTTGGAAAGAAATGGTGGGGGATGTAAAGGGAATCATGGAATCATATCGTATCATAGAATGGCATAGGCTGGAAGGTACCTTAGAGATCATCTAGTCCAACCTCCCTGTCATGGGCAGGGACGCCACCTCTCGAAGACCTTGAACAGATAGTGAAAGCCATGGAAACAATAATTGAAATTCATGATCCTGACTGGAAAGATTTTCAGGTGATCTTAAGCAATATAATGTCTTGTGAGAAGAGCTGTTCTAGCTAAAGCTAGAGAGCAGGCAGAGAGAGTGTGTATGTGGGACACACGGGCTAGGGGGATTAGAGGATCATTTTCTGGCTAACAATCGTGTTTACAGACTATTATTAACCAAATATCAGAGACTGATTTTGCATGGTGTTTGGAATGCAATTCCAGAAGTTAAGAATTGGTCTAAAATTTTATTAAGTCATTCAGAGAGAGAATGAGAAACCCTCTTCTTTCCCTGAGAGACCAATGGAAACCGCGAGAAAATATACTGATTTGAATCCAGAAAATGAAGCGAATGCTGTCTTGCTAGTCTGCGTTTTTGTGAGACGGTCTAATTCAAATGTGAAAAATTGATTATAGAAGTTAGAGGTAGGAAAATGCCAACTTATGAAACGAAATACTGAAGCATGCTTGGAAAGTGTGTAACAACAGAGAGAAAGTGGAGGAGGAAAAGCAGAAGAAAGAAGAACTCAAAGATAATAAGCTGCTGGCAGTGGCTATAGCCCAGAAAAATAACAGGGCTAGAGAACAGTATTATCAGGCTCAGAAAGGCAGGCAAGATCCTGGCAGAATGCCAAGGGCCAGATGCCGTTAGAAAAAGATCAGTGTGCCTTTTGCAAGAGAAGGGACACTGGAGAAGAGAATGCCTGCAATTGAATTAGCAGGGATTGGAAGGAATTCTGGGGCAAACAGCTGACATCATAATGGTAGGTTCAGACTGAAGGTGAGTAGGGGAGACAAATTGGAACCCTCCCCAACAGAGCCCCTGGTTGTAATATGGTTGGGGAGTGAGAAAATAAATTTTCTAGTAGATACAGGAGCTACTTATTTAGTATTAAGCACGTGTAAAAGTTATTTTAGTAAGCAGAGTGAGTCAATTATTGATGCCACAGGGCAAAGAGAAAGCCAGACATTTTTTGAAGTTTAGAACTGGAAAAGGGTGTTGCCCCATCAGTTTCTCTGTATACCAGACTGCCTGATGTTGCTATTGAGCAAACTGAATGCACAAATTGTTTTTGAAAAAAGAAAAATTCAGTTCATATTCCTGAAAATAAAGGTCTGGATGCCCAAGTTCTTATGTTACAGACAGAAGCCATGTCACAGGAGGTACCAGAAGAAGTCGAAAACATTGTAATGCATCTGGTTTGGGCCTCAGAAACGCAAGGAAGATCTCAAGTGGCTGAACTGGTAACCGCCGAATGGAAGTCAGATGCCAGACTGGTGAGGCAAAAGCAGGAGCCATTTAAATTAGAGGATACTTTTCAAAACAACTAGATAATGTCAGCAAAGGGAGTACAACATGTACTTGAGCAGTGACGGCAACAGTGCTATTGATCCAGGAGGCGCAGAAGTTAACACTTGGGCATGCCATTGCAACTGTCTTAGAGCAAAAAGGCAGACATTGGCTGTTACCGAGCTGGATGCTGAAATACCAAGCTGTTGTTTTGGAGCAGGATGATGTAGAACTGAGAGTGACTGTGATCCTGAACCGAGCGACTTTCCTAACTGCCAACCCTGAACTAACTCCTGATTGCTTGCAGACAATGGGGTAGGTGTACTCCAGCAGAGCTGACCTGAAGGATGTGCCTGTGGAAGATGTGGACTGGAACTTGTTTGTGGATGGAAGCAGCTTTATGCGAGATGGAATACGAAAAGCAGGATATGCAGTAATAACTGTAAAAGGACTAATCAAGGCTAGAGCTCTACTACCTAACATATTGGACCAGAAAACAGAACTTATGGCTTTTCTAAGGGCCCTGGAGCTGTCACAAGACAAAATTGCTACTTGTGGCAAATAGACATTTCCGAACTGCAACAAAAAGGGTATCGGTACCTTTTTTGGTAATGATAGATACTTTTCCAGGCTGGCCAGAGGCTGTTCGTTGTTGTACCAATAAAATAAGAGAGGTATCAAAGGTATTAATTAGAGAAATAGTACCAACATTTGGGGTGCCTGTAGGACTACCATTAGATATGGGCCCCACGTTTCATAGCAGAAGTTGTTCAGAATTTAGTTAAAGTGTTAGGAATAAAATGAGATCTCTGTACTCCATAGAGGCCACAATGAGTGGGAAGGTAGAAAGAATGAATGAAAGCCTGAAAAGACAAATGAGTAAAATCTGTCAGGAAGCTCAAATCAAGTGGCCAGATGCTTTACTTTTAGCCATGCTAAAACCAGATCTAAAGAAAAGGTTAGCCCAGTTGAAATAATGTGTGCCAAACCTTAGGAGGTGACAGAATGAGAGGTTAATCCTGAATTTGTAGGAAGGCATTATCTGAAAGAATATGTTATCTCTCTAGGAAAAGTTCTCTCTTCACAGATATATCACTGTGAGTGCACCACTCTCCCTGGATGCACCTGTGCATCAGTAACAGCCTCAGGATTGGGTGCACCTGAAGATGTGGTCAGATGGGCCATTGAAGGACAGGTGGGAAGGACCCTTCCAGATTCCTTCTTGTGTTGGGGGCTCCAGAGCTGGATGCAGCTCTGAAGCCTCCAACACAAGAAAGACATTGAGCTATTGGAGTGAGTCCTGAAGAGGGCTACCAAGATGGTCAGGGGGCTGGAGCACCTCTCCTATGAGGTCAGGCTGAGAGAGTTAGGCTTGTACATCCTGGAGAAGGCTCCAGAAAGACCTTACAGTAGCCTTCCAATATCTGAAGGGGACCTACAAGAAGGGCCTGTGGTGATAGGACGAGGGGTAATGGATGAGTGTAGGTTTAGACTAGATAGAAGGAAGAAGTTCTTTACCTTGAGGGTGGTGAGGCACTGGAAGAGGTTGCCCAAGGAAGCTGTGGATGCTCCATCCCTGGTAGTGTTCAAAGCCACGTTGGGTGGAGCCTGGAGCAAGCTGATAGTGAGAGATGTCACTGCCGTGGCAGGAAGGTTGGAAGTAGATGATCTTTGAGGTCCTTTCCAACTCAAATAATTCTGATTCTACTCACCACCTACACAGCCATCAAGCTTGAAGGAGTTACCGTGTGGATTAATCACGCCAGGATTAAACCTGCTACCTTAGTTGGATGGACTGTCAAACAAGAACCTTTGCATTTAAAACTCACTCAAGAATCATGATATGTTGGGTGATTTTATTTATACTGAACCGTGGAATTCTAAAGGGAGGAGAATTAATTGGTAATGATGGGGAAAATTTGATTCACACTCACACCCACATTGGTACCTCATCAGAACCTATGGGAACAAAACATACACTTGCAAATGGTACAGCAAATAACGAGGAGTATTAATAGATCACATTGTTGTAATTGAGCAATGCAAATTCAGAAAGGAAAAGTGATGCCAAGATACTGAGATGTACCAGATAGAAAAGGAGGGAATATTATAGAATTTTGCAGAAGAATTTGCAATGACAGAGGAAAAAGGGGGACTGAAGTTAGAGCATGATGGAAATTTACTATCTAAAAGCTTTTTAACAAGCAGCCGCAATGAACTATGTAGCAGTTGCATTGTGAGACTAATACGTAAACACATTGTAATTTAAGCAGGACTTATCTCTTCTCTCTATTGATCAGGCAAACCCAAAACTGAAAGACACCTTCCAGGAGTTGGTTTCATAATTAAAAACTCCCGTCGCCTCTAAACCTGAAAATCTGGTGACAGGCCATTCTGATCTCATTACCTCCTACGCCTCCCGCTACACAAGAAGCAACATGTTGTTCTCTTCAGCATATATGCCCCAATTCTCCCAAGCTGACCCTGCGGAAAAGGACAAGTTCTACCCCCAGCTGCGCCGCCTCACCCAAAAGGTTCCTGCAGATGATAAGATCATAATCCTTGGTGACTTCAATGTCAGAGTAGGAAGGAACTCTGAAGCCTGGAAGGGAGTACTAGGCAAGCATGGTGTTGGAAACTGCAATGACAGTGGTCACCTCTTGCTAGAGTTTTGTGCAGAGCAGTAGCTGACCATCACCAACACTATCTTTCAGCAGAAAGACAGCTTGAAGACAACCTGGATGCATCCTCGATCCAAGCACTGGCACCTCATTGCCTACGTCTTAGTGCGCCAGAGCAATATTTGCAATGTCCATCATACCCGAGTGATGCCTAGTGCAGAATGTCAAACAGACCACTGCCTTGTGTGGTGCAAACTTTAAGCCCAAACCTAAGAGGGGCAGCATTCCAAGGAGGAGGCTCCAAGTTAACAATCTTCAAACAGCTCTACTGAGAGACAGCTTCCAGGTAAATCTTCAAACTGGACTTGAAAACCATCTCATAGATCCCTCTCCTGAAGCGCTTTGGCAACATATTAAAAATAGCATCCTCCAGTCTTCTGTAGAATCTTTAGGGTTTTCCTCCAAGAAAAACAAAGACTGATTTGATGAAAACAATCAAGAGATCAAGGAATTGTTGACAAAGAAGAGAAATGCTCACCAAGCACGCCTCGCTCAGCCATTTTGCTGTGTCAGAAAAGCAGCCTTTCATCTTGCATGCAGTAAGCTCCAACAGAAACTTCGAGACATTGGGAACAAGTGGTGGATCAACCTAGCAGAAAAGACTCAACTATGTACTGATTCAGGTGACCACAGAGGATTCTGTGGGGCTCTGAAAGCAGTGTACGGACCCACACACCACATTCCAAGCCAGCTGCTAAGTGCAGATGGCCTTATTAGTGTTTATAAATATATAAAGGGGGAGTGTCACGAGGATGGAGCCAGGCTCTTCTCGGTGGCAAACAATGATAGGACAAGGGGTAATGGAATCAAGCTGGAACACAAGAGGTTCCACTTAAATTTGAGAATAAACTTCTTCTCAGTGAGGGTGACAGAGCACTGGAACAGGCTGCCCAGGGAGATTGTGGAGTCTCCTCCTCTGGAGACATTCAAAACCCACCTGGATGCCTTCCTGTGTAACATCATCTAGGTGTTCCTGCTCTGGCAGGGAATTTAGGGGGATTGGACTAGATGATCTTTTGAGGTCCCTTCCAATCCCTAGCATACTGTGATGCTGTGAAATGCTT
>NW_009722243.1:0-629 GCF_000703405.1 Apaloderma vittatum | reverse complement strand
CAATTTGGAATATTACACAACAACCGGTGAAAAGCAAATTGGATATAGCCCCTACTATGTGAGAGACTCTCAAGGCCATAGAGCAGGTGAAAACTGGCAAGGCAGTTGAGATTAATGGAATCCTACCTGAAGTCTGGAAGCATGGAGGCCAAGCACTCCCTGCTAAATTTCACGAGCTCATTGTGCGTTGCTGGGGGAAACGGCAAACTATCACCCGATTTCTGTGATGGCATCATCATCGCCCTGTACAAGAAGAGAGGAGAAAAATCAGACTGTTCAAGTTGCTGAGGTATTACTTTGCTCTCTGTTGCTGGTAAAATCCTTGCAAGAATGCTTTTGAACAGACTAGTACCAGGTATCTCAGAAGAACTTCCACCTGAAAGCCAATGTGGTTTCAGAGCCAACAGGAGCACCACAGACATGGTGTTTGTTCTCAGACAGCTGGAAGAGAAGTGCAGGGAACAGAACAAAGATATCTATGTAACATTTTTGACCTCACCAAAGCGTTTGACACTGTGAGCAGAAAAGGCCTGTGGCAGATCTTGGAACAATTAGGATGTCCTCCCAAGTTCTTCAAAATGATTATCCTGTTACACGGGGATCAGCACGGCCAAGTCAGATATGGCGAT
>NW_009722242.1:48288-48552 GCF_000703405.1 Apaloderma vittatum | reverse complement strand
CTCCAGAGCTCCTGGCACGACTGGTCGGGCGCTGCCCGCCTGCAGAACCAGCCTCTGGCCGAGGGCTGAGGCCTCCGGCAGCAGAATTTGGAAACTGGCTCATCCCAAGCTGCTGCCTTGCTTCTCCAGCTGGTCATCATTAGTCAGCAAACTTACTTTTTTTTTTTCCCCATGCTCCCTTCTGTGCAGCGAGCTGCTCTGAGCTCTGCCACGGGAATGTTCCTGGCTGCGCTTGCAGTTAAGACTCGGCTCTGCCGCCCCCGG
>NW_009722242.1:46581-48255 GCF_000703405.1 Apaloderma vittatum | reverse complement strand
GATAAGGATGGAGCAGAGGAAGAGGGGCCCTGTGGTCACCCTCCTGCACCTTTTGTTAAAGACTTTCCTATTTATTTATTAGAAAAAAGCGTGGGGGACAGGACACGGCACGGAACTCTGCACCTATAAAGCAGAAAGCTGCTGCTGCTTCTTTTGCCCTGGTGCTTGCGGTCTCCTTGCACCCTTTTGCATTCGTGATGGCCGCAGCCTGTCTGTTCCAGCTGACAGAAGCGTCCCTCCTGAGGTTTTCTGCCTTCTCTCTCAGTACCCCGGGGCAGAGGTGTTGGCTTCCTCCCCTGCACGGGAGCGAGGAACGTCCGTGCCTGAGCAGCCTCAGCCCCAGGTTCTGTTCGCAGGACGAGGTACCCACTGCCTGGTACCGGGAGCAGCCGCCTGGTGCCTCGAGACGTCTTCGTGACCAGGATTTGTACAATATCCACAGCTCTGGTCGGGCTGGTTTTCATTAAGAGTCACAAAATTCCTGGAACTTTGCATTTTTCTAAAGACTTTTGATATGGGAGTAGCGAGTGATGTAGCACAAGATCTGGAGGAAAAGAAACTTTTGATTAAAGCACAAACTCTGTTCCAGAAAGTCCCTCCACAGCGCTCAGAGGCTTCTTCAGATCTGGGGAGCGAGCCCTGGGTGTTCTGCTGAAGAAAGCTGGCTTGCCGTGGCTTTCCATCAGGCTGCCGTGCTTTTTGTCTAAGCTTGTAAGCTGCTTTGATTGCTTCTTGCCCAAACCTCTTTCTGGAACCTACCATAAATGAATATTTATATAAATGTTTAATGTTTGTATCTAATATTTTGGTTAAGCCTTTTAGAGCTTTGCTTTCACTGAAGTTTCTCATGGAAGGGGCGTGCTGGCTCACTGCAGAGGTCAGAAAAACTTTACGGGCTGTAAACTTGAGACTTTTCAAGCTCTGTGGTATCCTATGACCAAAACTAAGCTGATCTTTTTTCTAGTTTTAAGGATAACCTTCTGCTGCGCAGGTTTTGATATTATTTAGTTCTAGGGTTGAAACTTGGCCGTGTGGATTTGTATCCCATGTCTACAAAAAGCAGACATCCGTGTAGCTGGGTACTGACGAGCAGAAAGACAAATTGGGAATGATCTGCTCTGGAAAAGCTCCAAACATTTTAATTTGTGAGTGTGTAACTCTAGTATCTCTGCTAGAGCCGAGTCTGCTCTCCTTAGACTTGATGATAATGCTTAGCACATGGAATGTTTTCATCTCGAAAAGCACTGCACACACATGAACTAACCTGGCAGTTAAGCTTCAGACTTTCTTTTAGCTCAGGTTTGAGCGCAGGCTGCTCTCCGCAGGCTCCCTAATATCACACACACGTCACAGGACGGGCTGGCAAAAAGCACTAAAAATAGCGGCCGAGGGTTCCTGTGGGTAGCGCAGGAAAACTCAAATCGCTTTTGAATATGAATCACTTCACTGCTCTGACCAGAAACCCGGTGACCACATCGCAGCTCCCGCCGAATTGATTCTTCTGGCGAGAGACTCTTTAAATTTTCATGGGGGTCGTAATTCAGCCGGCGGAACTGATGTCACTTCTAGTAAACTGATGAGGCAGCACCGAGCTCCTGCTCTGCTCGGGGACCGAATCCGACTACTTTTCTGGCATAACACCATCTTCCAGAAAACCCGAAGCTGCCCTACCTT
>NW_009722242.1:42093-46550 GCF_000703405.1 Apaloderma vittatum | reverse complement strand
TGAACCGCTGGTAATTCCTTAATCTCAGCCAGCCAAGGGCTCCGTTTGGGGAGCAAAACAGTCCGAGTAAACACAGTGACTCTGCACATCCTTGTTTGGGACCTCTCGAGGCCACGTCGCTGTTTGGTGGGGGGGTTCCCAGAGAGCTCAGAGATGCTTCGTTCCCAGGGACGAGAGGACACTTTACAGGGTGTTCAGTCCTTGAGGACCGTCCGTGGCTCGCTCGGTGTCGCGGTGAAGCTTGAAAACCCTTTATCTTTGCGCTTTTGCTGGCGGGTTATTGTTGCTTCCTTCAGTTCGCTTTAGCAGAACAGGTGGCCTTATTCGTCGGTGTCTTGGCAGATTTCCTCTTAAGCCTTATTTTAGAGACTTGAAAGAGGAAGAGGGCACAGGGGGCTTTTTGAAGCTGTGTTTGCCGAGGTCTGTATTCCCAACAGCGTTGTGAAGCCTGGAATAGTTACTCCAGGATTCTTTGCTGGTTTGAGGCAATTACGGTTTCTCCATCTTGAGGTGGGGGACATTGTCCTATAAAAGAAGAATGCGGCCAGGAGGAGCGTGGAGGCGTGGAGAGCAGGGTCACAGGTTTTATTCGCTGCCCCAGGATTTATGCGCTTTGTCTCAAGACACGTACGGGTTTTGCAGGAGCTTGTGAAGGCCTGGAAAGATGAAGATAAACACAGTCAGGACTCCTTCGTTTTTGACTAGGAGGTGGTTGAACAGAATTGCTGCACAGGGAATTTTGACATTTATTAACCCCTTTCTCCCCACCTTTTTTCCCACTTTCTGCACCTTCGAGTAAAACCTGACCCAAAGTGTCTGCTGAGCAGATGCGGAGATGCCAAGCTGCTGCAATTAGAGAACCCTTTTTCTGGCTTTACGTACAAATGCCGTAATAACAGTTGAAAACGGGCGCAGCCTGTTCTTTTCCTGCTCTATGAAATCAATAGAGCGGCTTAATTTTCCTTTTTCAGAAAAAAAACGTTCCGCTATTACCGCATAGATTTTTAAAAAGGCTGTTGGTTTTGTCGATAGTCTGAGCAGCAGAAAGGGAGATGGATGCTTGCGATAGGTTGTTTTTCTGCGTGTGCTTGAAGAAAAACCGAACGCTCTTTGTTTTGTAGGAAGAGTCTGGCTGTGTCACCTCTGTCAGGCCGTGCTCCCTTGCCTGCTGGACAATCTGAGTAATCACGAGTCTGCAGGGAACTGGAGCTGGGGCACTTTCCTTGTTTGCTCTCCTCTTGGTGCGTGATTCATGCAGGTTTGACTGGGGCTTTGGGAGGGTGACTAGAGCTGCAGCGAAACACTGGGATTGCTTTTTAGGAGTAGCTGCGCCAAGAGATGCTTGTCCCAAGGCTGTTCCACCTCCCCGTGTTCTAATGACGAATTTGAATTGTTCCCTGCTCAGATCACCCTGTCATAAATCAAGACACCCACAGGTTACATGACCATGGTCTCTGTCTCTTCTGATAAAGGTCTTTAAATGGTGTTTGGAGTTTATTAGTGGCTGGAGGATTGCTTTGAAGGACCTGGCTACGGTGGAACTCGGTTGTGTTTCAGTCCAGCCCAGCTATTTCAGGGTGCCCCGTGGCTGTAGGGCTGTAACTTAACAACACGTGGAGTAGGTTTAAGCTCCAGCCAGATGCCGTCCCCTTCCCGTGGGATTTCCAGCTCGGAGAGGCAGGTGCACCTTCTGACCGTGCCTGAGCATCCCTTCCTTCAAGGGCAGGATTTGGGTGTCAAAGCCTTCCTTGCTGCCCGGGGCCTGGGTGATGCCTGGTGCAGCGCTGAGCTCTCCTCGGGGATGATTTGCCGGACGAAGGTGCCCACTCCCGCTCTCCCCTGACTGGTGAAAGTGGGTGATGGAGGTAGGGATCGAGGCAGGTGGTAAATTGGCGTAAGGAATGGAGTCTGGTCTGATGCTTTCCTGCGTTTCAGGCTTTCTTTGAAGAGGTGGCATCGGATGTGATGTGAGCGCTGACTGCTGCATCTCTGCCATCTGGGTAACTTTACGAGCCTTTAGGCAAGCTGCGGTAACACAGATTTGCTCTTCTTGATCCTTGTCCGGCCACCTTTCACATTCTTACTACGTTGATGTGCACAGGAGTGGAGTTGAAGGCATCACAACACTCTGAACTTTTAGGGGGAGAATTTAGTGGAAGCCTGAATGAAATCCTTGGATCTGAGCCTCCACGATGCAGCTGATTCCAAGGAGTGATCCAAACCCTTGGCTCCGTCTCTGAAAAATACTGCGTCAGGGTTAGCACGACTGAACATTCTCATACTTTCAGTACTTGCTGGATACTAATAGTTGGGACCCATCACTTGGACTGAAAGCATTTTCTTCTTGAGTGTTCCCAGTGTGAGCACACAGCGTGTATGGACGTTGCATCTTGATTTTCCAGCTGCTGGCCTTAAAAAAGCAGGACAGGAGGGATGAATAGGGCGGTACGATGCGTTGGGCCACGGGACAGAAAAGCCGCTGGAAGGAGACAAAAATGATAATGAGAGACCTGGCAGGAAAAGAGGGAAAACAAGCTTAGAGAAGTGATGTCAAGAATACTTTTTTAATTACTTTTTTTTTTCCCCTGCAGCCTTAGATCCTGAGGCCAGGTGAGATCATTTATGTGAGAAGAGGTCATCGTAGAAGCTGGCTGATTTAGCTGAGTGAATTCCTGTTGGCTTGAGCTAGGATGGATTTTCAAAAACACTCTCCTGGCTTGAACGTGCTCGGTTTGATCTTGTAGCCGTCAGTTCTCGTTTCCTCCCTTGCCTGGTGGGTTGGAAGCCGTGTGGCAATTAGAAGGACTCGGACATAGGATCTCGTTGCCTCTTGCCAGCTGAAGACAGCTCAGATTTGAATAGGAGATGGGATGGCTTTTTAAGTCTGTTGTCATTGTTGCTTTATGTAAAATTTCCTGGCTGGTAGCAGTGCACTAATTCCACCAGCATCTTCCCTAAATGATCTAAAAGCATCTTTTTCCCCCACCCTTTAAAAAAATAAGTCCCAGTACTGTAATTCTGACCTATATTCTTCCGTGTCTGCTAAATATGGTCAGAAGTGTTAAGTGTGTTTTCATGCTTCCATTTGCTGTCAGTGCAGGTTAAGCCATCTTGCTGTCAGCGATGCCTCTTGCTACTTTTTGTTCCTTCAATCAGCGTTTATTTAGGTTTTTATTTCTGCAAAAACTACTCAGAATGCCTCCTGTGCTTGGTCTTGCCTTTCAGTTGCTCGTCGTCCGGCTTTGTCTGCTCTGCGTGTGCGAGAACCGTGCTGGTGGCGTGCTCAAGAAGCTGTGGAGGACCAAAGTTTTTCTTTTTCCAGAAAGTTATCTTTAGACAATTCAACACTAAAAAGGAAAAGAATGGGGTTGGTTTGGTTGTGGTGGCGTGGGACTTTTTTGTTTTGTTTTTTTTTATATATATGGAGCTTCAGACTCCAAAAACCTGAACATTCACAGCAGGTACCGCAGTGGTGTTGCATTTCTGACACGGTCGGCTCTCCGGCGAGGGGGATGTGTGAGATTATGTCAGAAAACGAGATTAAGGACCGAGGCCTCCCCTTCCTTGACAGATAGCTGAATGTGCCGGCGTAATAATTCAGTGCGCACGCGTGATAGCTGCCTTGTAAAGTTTGCCCAGAGGTTCTCATGATGCCAGCGGGAGTTGTGCTGCGGGTTGGAGGTGGTGTGCCCCGAATTCGGGCCGTCCCTTGGACCGTAACTGTTCGTGCGCTTTGGCTCCGTTCCCAGGAAGATGCTGACACCTCAGAAAGGGAGTTGCGGGGAGGTGAGCAGCATCTCGTGCCCGGAGACGCGATTTCCACGTTATGGGGTCCCTGCCCAAAGGACAACAGACTTTCCCCTTGGTATTTACTATTTGTCAACTTGGGAGCCGGGGGCTGCGAAACCAAACCAGATTTTCATTGAAGAATTCCTTGGACGCGTCTTTCCTGGCTTGGATGCTCTTGCCCCCTTCTTCCTTTCGCCGTGCCATCTGTCTGTCATTTGTTTTCTCGTTCCTCTGACCTATTTATAAAATATGTTTCCGCAACCGTTTTTGTGCAGCGGCTGCAGAGAGAGGAGGGTTTGAGTTGTGACCGGACTTACTTCCTCATCATCCAATTTGTCGGGTCCGACGACTCCCTGGTGGGTTCAGTGGGGTCTCTCTGGTCTCGGTTTTAAATTTACATGGTGTCGCTTTCGAACCCGGGGCCGTGCGGAGAATTTTCTGGTAGCGGCAAGGCAGGACGCGGCAGCGGTTGGGATTTGGAGGCTGGGATTTGTCTGTCGGAGCCCCAGCCGGGAGGTGGAGTCGGGTTTGGGTTGCAGCGCTCGCTCGCCGGAGTCTGACCTTTTCCACAAAGAGCAACTTTATTTACGAAGCTTTGGACAGTGATTCCATTGTCCCAGAAATGCCCGGCGTGAAGGGGAGCAT
Organism: Apaloderma vittatum; assembly: GCF_000703405.1. Lineage (NCBI taxonomy): Eukaryota > Metazoa > Chordata > Aves > Trogoniformes > Trogonidae > Apaloderma > Apaloderma vittatum. The sequence continues at coordinate 42,116 of NW_009722242.1, read as the reverse complement.
TGAGGCTCTGTCACCAGTCCAGG
>NW_009722242.1:40746-41972 GCF_000703405.1 Apaloderma vittatum | reverse complement strand
CAACCCCACGGCGGGCTTTGGAAGCAGTAAGATCGCTTCTTGCGCGCGGCGTCGGGATGAGACGCGCTGCTGCACCTTCTTTCTTTCTCTTCATGGCGTATTCCAAAATAACCCACCCCCTAAATTGCCAGCAGTCCCCTAACTCTGTCTGTAGTAAGTGTTTGCGATGAGTAGGAGCTGAATAAACTCGGCGTGCTCCGGTGCAGGACCTCGCGTCCTAAGGAGCACTGAAACCAGCAGGGGGGAATGCTGTTGAGTTGGGGATGTTCTCGTGCCGCGTAGGAATAGTTGGAAAAAAGCCCCACGTTATAATCGTGGGGGTTGGACGGTGGGTGCCACACACAGAGCGAGCGCTGCGCTGGGGTTGGGTTGGTCTGGAAAAGGGTGTTAGGTCGTCCGTGCTTTTGTGCTCGAGATGGAGAAGGGAAGAACAGAGGGAAGGGGAGGAAGAACGGAAAGAAGGGGAGGAAGAACGGAGGGAAAGGGGGGCAGGAGCGGAGCTGATGAGGCAACTCCCTTTCCGCAGAGCCCTGTCCTGCCGGCCACGGAGCTGAGCTTCACACGCTTACGTGCGTTCGCTTCCAAATAACGTGTTTTCTTTTTCACTTGTAATTAAATGTTACGCAGGCAGAGGTGGCCGTGGAGGGACGGCAGGGTTTGGAAAACTGACCGGCCCTTCCCTGCCCCTGCTGCGTAGGGGCTTTCTCGGCAAACGTATCTAGGAAATTCTGCTGCTTCCTTTGAAAGGAATTATTGGCCGGTGTCCGACGCACAAGCTGGCAAGGTCGCTGTGAAATCAGAGCTTTGGGGGAAGGGTGGATTGGGGGAAAAAAAAAACCAACAGCAAAACGAACCCAAAAAAACCCCACAAACTCAAAAGATAAACTAACCACTGACGTAGTGCTCTGGATATCCGATTGTGCGTGTTCTGTTGTGGATCGGGCGTGCTGATAAACATATTTGAGCTTACTAAAGCAGAGCAATAGCTATTGCTTGTATTTTTTGGTTTCTTTTTTTCCCCTCCTTGTGACACCGAGGAAAGAAAATGGAGCACGAGGGGACAAAAAGAATTGCTGAACAAAGCGTGTCCTTTCCCCGGCTTTCTGAAGTAGCGAAAGCGTCTCTGGGAAGAACCTGAGCGTGCGGGGAGGGAGCGAGAAAGCCTCGGGGAGCGTGTAACCGGGGGTGACACACGAACGGCTGCGCATTCCTCCTTCCCCGCGTTT
>NW_009722242.1:26321-40715 GCF_000703405.1 Apaloderma vittatum | reverse complement strand
CATCGAAGATACCTCGTGCGGCCGAATTAATAAAAAGCCCAAACAATAGCCCTTGCCCACAAGTTGCTGCAAGGAGGGGTTTGTTAACCTGCTGCTGACCCTCTTCTTTTTTTCTAGAATCTGTAGAATCGCTTCGAAACTCGTGGATGCGAGGTTCAGGCTTTGCTTCCCCGCAAGCTCCGTCCGTTGCCGTCGGAGCGGGCGGCCGCGTGCCCGGCGATGGCACGAGGTGGATTTTTTCTGCTTTTTCTCATCGACCTCCGCTCTGCGGGAGGGCGAGCTGGCTCGATCCGAGGCAACTTTTTTGGCGTGCGTTTAATTAGTTAAAGAAGGCAGAGAAGTGATGGGTGCAGTGGAATTTCTTGCGATGCTAAATCCATTCCAGTCCAAAGCAGTCTTTCGCCTGGGACAATAAATACATGATAGATAACAGCTCCTCTTGAAGGTGAGCCAGAACTCCTTTGGCCGTGTTAGAGATGAAAAAAAGATGTGAAATAATGCATCCAGGATCAAAAGGCAAATGTGTGGTGGAGCGGAGAATTAGCGGATTCGGGGCTGGAGTCCCAGCTTGGAACCTCTTCAAGGACAGGACCTGCTTCCAGCCCGTCACCGCCCTGTCGCGGTGCAGAGGATGGATGTTGGCTCTCTGGGGTTCCTCCTGTAGGCTCCTGCTCCCTCAGGGAGCCTTTTTCTGTGTGACACAATAAAATAGTGCAAGTATTCAAGTCCCGCATAGCTCACCACGGATATACAGACACACACCCTGCCACCCACCTCTTGCCCTTCTTACTTTTGGTCTGTTCTTCGCTTTTCTTCCTGGTCGGATGCGAATTTCTTCCTTGGAGCCTACCTGGAGTTACTTGCATATCTCTGCTCTCTGTAATAGTTCACGTGTTCTGTAAATCCCATGGACTGATGCCTTTTGGCTCTGTAGGAGAAATGTGGCCGCACGCTTGTGACTTCACACATTTAGGCTCCGCGTTACGCAGAGTTTATCATGTGAAGCCTGCCCAAAGCATGATTAGAGACTTGAAAACCACTTGGTAACAGAGAAATAACGTTTTTTGAGAGACGTAAATGGGTCACGGATTGAGGGAGTGACATGTGAGAACTTTGGATCAAAATCATGCACTATAAATGGAATAATTTCATGTACTCCACGTATCTTGCCCAGCACAGCAAGAGTTGTAGCAAACATATATATGGATTTGGTGGGACAGGCTGGGATGTTGATGCCTTACCAGAAAAACTGGAGAGAAAACCCAGGAGTTGATTCTCCAGCCCGTTAACTTTTAGGCTGGTGCTTGAAGCACTTGGGAATAACCACGTCATTCATTGCTGTGCCCTTCTCAGCGCTCCGGAGTAGAAACGAGTTAAAGGTTTGTACCTGCGTGTATTTACTTGAAATAAAAGCTGTGTTTCGTATGAAACTTCTGTTATAGGCTAAAGCCTCTGTGGGGGTGGTTTCTCTTTACGAAAAGCTGCAGCGAGGGGAGGAGAAACGTAGGAGTGTTGTGTTTTGCGTGGAGTTTGGGCCGTGCCGGTGGCCCCTTTTGCGCTGGCTGTGTGACCTGCCTGTGGGTGGAGCAGAAGGGTGGGGACAGTTTACGGTTTAGTTGCCGAACTGAAGCTTGTGTCATGGAATTCCTTTGTCGAAGGAGTAGACTGAAACTAAGTACGTTTTCTGAACCTTGTGAGAGGCAGGTTTGGGAAGAGGAGCAGCACTTCAGTGTCACTTCTGCTGAAGCCTGTGTTCGTGTCCAGCTCGCGCTTGGTGACAGTTGGAGCAAAGGAACTGGTGTAGCCAGTTTTTTTTCTCACCTTTGCAGAGCGCTTGTTTCCGTGTTGAAGATGTAAACATGCTGTAAATGCTGGTAGCAGAAAGGCTGCGGTTAAGAATTTCTTATTTTCGTGAGAATCTTCATTTTCAAGAACTTGCTTTGTTACCCGTCGTGTCCTTTAGCCAAAGGAAAGCTGACGCTGAAACGTGGGGCAGCTCTGCAACGGTCAGACAAAATAGAGACCTTGGGCAAACTCTTCCTTCTCCATCCTCACGCAGCTTGTGGCAGGATTTGGAGCGGTTATGCCGACCATCTGAATAGCAGCCTGGTTACAGGGCAGCCCGCTTGGGTGCTGAACCCATCGACAAGTGTCTGAAGATGAGCCAGCGTGTGCCCAGGTGGCCAAGAAGGCCAACGGCATCGTGGCTGGTGTTAGAAATAGTGTGACCAGCAGGAGCAGGGAGGGGGTTGTCCCCCTGTGCTCAGCGCTGGGGAGGCCACCCCTTGAGTGTTGTGTCCAGTTTTGGGCACCTCAACGCAAGAGAGGTCTCGGGGGGCCGGAGCGAGTGCAGGAGAGGGCGATGAATCTGGAGAATAAATTTCTTGAAGAATGATTGAAGGAGCTGGAGCTGTTTAGTTTGAAGATGAGGAGGCCTCACCACTCCCTACCTGAAAGGACGTTGCAAAGAGGTTGGTGCTGGTCTCTTCTCACGGGTGGTAGAACAAGAGGGAATGGCTTAGGACGGCAACAGGGCAGCTTTAGACTGGACATTAGGAAAAACTTTTCCCAGGAAGAGTAGCCAGCTCTTGGCCCAGGCTGCCCAGGGAGGTGGTGGAATCTCCATCCCTGGAGCTTAAAGCTCGTTCAGATGTGGTGTCGGGGGAGATGGTTCAGGGATGAGCTCTGTAGAGCAGGGTTGACGGTTGGACTCGATGATCCCAAAGGGCTTTTCCAACCTGACTGATTCTGTGGTTCCGTATCCACCTACGACCCCGTCTGTCCTCACCACGCCCCATCCTTTTGCTGGGATGGACACGGAGCTCGTAGCTGCTGCCAGAGCTCCACGTGGCCACCACGGTCACCCAGCCAGCCCGCTGCCACCGCCAGGATCCACGACACCGCGGAGCCCTCCGGAACCGGCCCCACGGGGTGGTGATGGGTTTCCCCTCCACAGGCTCCCACAGCAATTTGAGGGAGAACTGGTGAGAGAGCGATTCACCCTTTGCATGGTTTGCGTGGGGGCTGCAGCGTTCGTTAGCTCCCAGCCCAGAAAGGAGCTCTGTGGGCTTAGTCGCGTTCCGCTTCCTTCCCCCCCTAAGGCGTGCACGCTCTCGCAGGGTTTGAATTACCCCGTACTCTTTTCAGGAAAATAAATAGGGTGTCTGTAAGTTTAAACATTAAGGCCTTTGTCAGCCGGCAGCGAGGAGCAGAGGCCTCCTGTGGATCCAGCTACGTTTGGGGGGAGGTCCTTGTTTTACAGCGCATCGAGTTCTGCTGAGCCACGGAGGTTTGACAGCTCCGAGACTGAAGCCCTGTGTGCCGGGGACAGGTGGAGCTCCGGCAACGAGCCTTTTCCCCGTTTTCCCCTCCCGGCCGCTCCTACTGAGTGCGGTTTGTCCTTGTACCAAAGCGCAGCGTGTGCGGCCGGGCCGGAGGGGAGGATGTTGACCGACATGACTCCGGTCGCAGCTCGCAGCCCTCACATGGCTTTGCCAAGTGGGACGTTGGCTCCTTTTTGTCTCGATGGCTTCCTACCAGATCATCCAGATTTTGTTTTCCAGCTGAAGCGTGTGCCGCCGCTTATCTCTTGCCGTGCCGCTCGCCGAGAGCGTGCGGGACAGCCCTCGGCAGCATCGCGAAGGCGAGTCTGATCCTGCGTTCAGGGAAATATTCCTCTTTTCTGCCGTCCCAGCTGTCCTGGGCAGCTTCGCGGGCCAAAAATCCAAGTTTCTCCAGCGGAGAGTACATCTGTTACTGGTTAGGTGTGTGTGCTGCCAATCTGACCTGCTCTCCTGAACTCGCCAGCTCCCACTGAAGCTGGTGACGAATCTGTTTTATAGTTATTTAAATGGAAAAGACGGATCACAGCTCAGCAGTGACACTTCTTCCCGTGGTACGGTACTGCATCGCCCTGGTGCGTGATGCACAAAGCAGCTACAAGGCGCTGCCTGGCTTTGGTTTGGCCTGAAACAGACTTTTTTCCTGGTGAAATCAGCAGTTCGTTATCACAGAAATTGCTGGGGTTTAATTGCTGCTGGGAAAGATGTTCAGAAGAGAGTAAAGGCTGAAATAATGGTTCTTCAGCTGTGCTCTGGGGGACTACGCAGGGGGATTTGCAGGTTCATTAAATGAGCTTCTCGATGGAAAACGTGATAAAGGAGCCAGGGATGCCCAAGAAATTCACGAGTGTTGACAGACATCTGCTGGTACGGAAACTGTGGCAAGCGCTAGCAGAGAGAAGTGACGTGGTGCCTTGGTTACTTGTGTGCAGGTGAGATGAGAAGTTGCCTGAAAACCCTTCGTTAGTGGCCAGAGTTGCTTTTCTGGAAGGTTCTTTGACCTGATCAGAGCTCGGTCCTTTCTTGGAAAACAGAGATGCTCCTTTGTGTGTCCCATCTGATGTTCGAATCCCGTGTTTCTTCAGCCCTTTGTGCGCCGCGGCGTCTGTTACAAAAGGGGTTTCACGTGGCTGAACGATGCTGATTGTGCCTTTCTTCTCCTCATGGCAATAAGACTTGGGGTTTGCAGCCTCCGAGCGTGCTGCAGCTCCCCTCCAGCACAGCTCTCCCCAAACCTTGTGCCCCCAGTTTATCCCCCCCAACCGCAGCAGCTTCCCCAGAGCTGGGATCCAGCTCTCGGATTCGATCCAGCGCCGTGAAACCTTTGCGTGTCCTTTGCTGCGTAACGTAATTGCTGATTCCTTCATCTGTGCCTCCTGATCTTCTGTCTCTAGCGCTGCTTGTCCACGCTGAAGCAGCCGGGAGCAGCCGCCCTCCCCGCTGCCAGGCCACCCCCGTGCTCCGCGGCTGCTTTGTGCCGGGTTTCTCCATGGCTCCGGGCAAAACCGAGCACAGCGTGATTCACATTAGTCCCCTGTCGCTCGCCCTCTCTTTTTCCATTTCTCTCTGGATTTTTTCGCATTCGTGCGCTGCCTGGTAGTCCTTTAGCCAGCACCGTTTCATCCCATTTCTTAGACAAAGGGCTCAGAGGCCAGAAATGTATTATTTCTGTGTTAACTGGAAGAGCTCTTTGGCTTGAGAGAGGAAACTTCTCTTGGGTCGATGCCAGAAATAGCACGGCTGCCCCTTCCCTTGACTAAATGACCTTCGGATTTAATATTGATGTGTGGCTTTATCCTCGCTCTATTTTAGACTAAAGAGGCGATCTTTGTCTGCAGGGGGACCGCGTTCGGGCTCGCCTGTGTAGGTGCACGTATCGCTGCCGGCTCCTCTGCGCCGTGAGCTGCAACTAGAGAGGGAAGAGCTGCAGTTTTATTCAGTGGGTGTTCTCTTTCCTTTTTTTTTTTGCCCCCTGAAAGGTTTCTGTTACTTTGAGCAGGGATGACCTCCCTCTGCTTCAAGCCAGAAAGGCATATTTTCCATTTTTATTCCCTACAACTTGGATCGAAGCGTTGGAAACCAGGGCAAGCCCGTGAGCGAGCGGGCGCGAGAAGCGAGTTGCTCCCTCTGTCTCCCAGGTGGGATTGGGAAGCAGATTGCTTCTTGCTTCTCCCCGGGAAGGTGGGGAGCTCGGGGAGCCTTGGGACTGCACCTCGTGGGTGAATCCGTAGCACCGATGCCGTTACGTGTCCGTCCTGCCTCTGGTCGCTGCTTCAGTGTTCCCTGAAATCCGTTAGTTTGTCCTTACCCCAGCCCATTTCCACTGCGTTTGACATTGATGTAACTTCTGCTGCGGCTGGAAATCCTTTGTGGCTTCTACCTCCTTTGTCTAATGTCACTACCAGGTCCAAACAAATGTGTTTTTTCTTGACTTCTACCTCTGCATGAGTTTAAAAACCCTCCTCGCTCTAACGAGTGGCGAGGACGACTGGAAAACAACTTCTTAGACGGAGGCTTTTGTGCTTCGGGCTGAGCAGAGCTTAATTTTGTGATGCTCAGAGCTGTGTTTACGAACACAAACTTTGTGCTGGAATTCTGCGTTTTGAGCCGTGTGTTGGCCAAGCTCTCTCCTTTTCCTCCCAGGACGTGCAGGAGCAGATAAGGAGAGTGAGGTCACCTCAGCGGTGCACAAATTTCCCCAGCCTGGAGAAGCAGCCCGCTGCCGCGCCGTCGCTTACCCTTAAGTGCCATTTTGATCTTGGGCTGCAAAACCTGTGGAGTTAAACAAAAGCCACCCCCCTCCCTGTGATCCGTGACAAAACACCCTTTGACCTCAGGTCTTTGCGGCTGCATAATAAGAAGTGAAGAGACTGAAGCTGCGTTTTCATTCCTGGAGAGATGGGAGGATCCAGCGCCCCTCACTCCCGCCTGTCGGTGCTTGGTAGGTGCAGTGGTTGGAGGAGCAGGGGATGACTCTCCTGCAGGCTAAACCAAGAGGAAAATGAAAGCACTTTTTATTTGTTGGACTGCTCATTTTAGTCCTGCTTGGATGGATGGGGATCAGAAGTTGCTTTCAAAACATTTGGGGCAGGTGCCTGCATCCCCCGTTAGTCCGCAGTGAGCCCTCCCCAGCTCGGTTGCTGTTGGGTAAAAGGGTCTCCTCTTGCAAGGAGAGCTGGGGCCTGGGGATCCACTTAAAGATTAATGGCATTTTTTTCTTGGATGTCTCATCATGAGAAGGTTTTGCTCGTGCTGGAAAGCTTTTCCACACCGAGATGCACTCATTCAGATGGAGTTGTGGGCACCACGATCAGGAAACGATGCTGTTCTCCCTGGGTGTGAGCTGGAAGGTTTTAATGCCGCAGAGAATAATTCCATAATTTCCACCTCCAGTAAACTTCCCTGAACGATGTCCCAGCTCAGTCCTGTTCGGCCACGGCGTCGTATTAATGCTCCTCACCAGCCTCAGCTCGGAGCTGCCGTCCTTCCGCCGGCAACGCGCAGTTTCTCCGTTATGGAATATTGATTTACTGGGGAGCGTAAAAATGTGCAGTGCTCAGCAGAAGGGCCTCACCAATTGTTATGCTCCAGGAACGCTGCTGCTCAGGAATGTGAAATAAATTCTCCCTTTTAACAATAGACCCTGATTTGCATAGTCTCTATTCTTGTTTCCCCGGGGATTGTGCCACTAATGGTCTCTCGCGAGCGCTCCCCCACTTTGACACCAAACTCCTCTTATTTGCACACACACAAAGGGCTTTGCTGTTGAACAAGTGTAATAACTTCTCAAACAGTTTACTCTCTGCTGTAATCGTCTCCGCTCCGTTGTGCGCTTACTTCTGTTTGGAGAACTTAAGACACTACTTCCCCCCTTCCTTCCCTTCTTTGATGCTTTAGCTGCATTCCAACAACCCAAAAAGTCAAATTTTCTGGTGCTGCCAAGCGTGAGGTGATTTTTTTGTCGCTAGTTGAAGGAGACCGGGAGCTGGGGAGTGACTTGTTTGCTCAGTCGCACCTTCTGGGGAAATGCCCACTGCAGCTGCGAGCCGTGGCTCTCCCAGTCTGTGAGGTGTGGTTTGGTTTTTTGTTGTGTTGTTTGTTTTTTTTTTTATTGAGGGTCCCCCAGAATGTTTTACCTGTTTTATAGTGTTTCCCTGGGAGGATGTTGGTGTATCTGCCTCTACGTGCTTCTCTGGTGCTTTGACAGCAGAGTTCTAGGCTGGAGTTACAACTCAGGCACTTTGTGAAGTGTTTCAGGACCTCTTTAAAGAAATTCAGGAAAGTGGCTCGTTGTAGCTGGTGCTGGTTGTGCTCGTGATGCTTTAGTGACGATGGTGAAACCAGCCTCCGTCACCACCTCCCGCATCCTCTTAGCAACCAGGAGTCGCTGGGCCCCAGCTTCCTGATAAATCCCTGGAGGAAATCCCACCTTTAATGTGAAGAGAAGTAAAAAATGAAGAGCAAAATTGTTCCTGCTGCTTTCTGGAAGATGTGCTCCTGGACAAAGTTGGTTGCGGGCTTGAGAAATCTTCTTTTAGGCGTTTTGAGGGGGAAGGTGGGCATCTTAGAACTTGGTTTGTGTTGTCCAGAAGAGCGTTTTAATCAGAGCTGTAAGGGGGAGATTCCCAACAAACTGAAAGCGCGTTGCAGCTGGAGCAAACATTGCTGTCCCACTTACAAACAGTTTTTGTGCGTGGTATAATCTTACCTTCTCGCGCCCGGGCTGGGCTGCAGAGGGTAACAAACCGCCCGGCGTTTTCTGGGACGATGACGATCGGGCAAATTCTACGCGTCGGCAGCAGTAGCTGCCCTGCTGCCTGCTCTGCCTGTGTAGCTGCTTGGGAGAGCTGTGCCGCTAAAGTGGCCCAATAAATTCTCTTAGAAATGTGGTATTTTTTAGCTGGATGCTCTGCTGTGCGTCGAAGAGTCGGTTTTGCTGCCGTAACCCCCGGCTCTTCATTTCCATTCCCACCTCCTGCCCGCGGCTGGCTCCCCTGCCTTCCCCTTCTCTCCTCACACCTCGCTCCGTAGCTCGTGGGCACCGAAACAGGATTCACACGTGGGCCAAAGTGCTTGCACTGGTGTAGCCGAAAGAATAATATTAGAATTTTAGGCTATTGTCGCAGAACAATTGCTGTGAAGGGCTGAAGAGCAGCTGAAGCTTGGAATGGCTGGATTTCAGTGCTTGGGGCACTGCCTAAATGTCATCGCGTAAAGATCCGGGGCGCTTGGATGTGAAGTATCGCAAAGTTCAAACCTGGCCTTGGCAAAGATGTTAAAAGCATTCGGGAAACTAAGAAAGAAAGGGGAAAAAAAAGGCAACTCTGGGTCTGAGTCGGAGCTGAGCTTTGTGCTGAGCTGCGCTGGCTTCGTTCTGAGCGATCCCCCTGCCGCCAAACGTCTGCCTTCGTCCTGAACTCCACAGAAAGTGAAACCATACGGGTATGGTGGTCATTCTGTTTAAATCTCTTTATGACTGATGGCTCCATCACGTCGCAGAACCCTTGCGATGAGGGATGTTTCTGGGCTTCATGGGGAGTGGGGACTTCTGTTTTTTTCTTCATTTCAATGGGTGACTCCTTGAGATTGACTGAAGAAGTTAAGCCTGGGGGACCTACTCCGGGGGATCCTGCTCTGGCAGCGGGGTTGGACTAGATGGTATTTCAAGGTCCCTTCCAACCCCGACCGTTCTGGGATAAGGCAGCAGAGGGGAGAGCGGGAGCTGGGTGCGGTGGATGTTTTGGAAGCGGAGGGCTGGAGCTTCACCTCGGGGAGGGGAGGGGAGCGCTTTGGGCAGATCCCCTGGGCAGCCGTCTTCAGGAACGAATGAGGTGGAGATGCTCAGATACACCAGGAAGGTGACACGACGTTTGCTGTAAAGCTTAACGAAAAAACAATAGTGAAATAAAAAAGCCAAACCCTGAGAGCTTGGCGTGCTCTCCAGGGCTGAAGTGGTGGTTTCTAGACGACGTCTTTCCCCCTCGCGGATTCACCCTTAACGGGAGGAAGCCGAGCGGAGGTTGACAAGGTAGAGTTTGTGTTTTTTGCCGCTGGAGAGCGTTAAATACATCCCCTCTTAGGGCGTACCGCCCTCCGCCTCTTGTCCCAGCGATGGTTCCCAAGTCCGTGGTTGGAAGGTGGCCCCTTTGTGTCTGGATTGCCGCAGAGGACGGGAACTCGTCAAACCAAACCTGCTGAGGAATCCCCCCCGCTTTCGAGACACCATTCTCCCGTTTCCAGGCTTCGGGGGAGGCTGCTGCGCGCGTTCCTCTCGAGGGTCGCGGGTTTCCGTTGCGATCGTGGATGGGACGGAGAAAGGGCCGGCACAGGCGAGACGAGCGACTCAGCGTCACCGACACAGCACGAGTCACCACCGCGGGATCCAAACCCGGGACGTGGTGGGCTCCAAGATGTTACGCGTTGGGATGAAGTGTTGTGTCATCGGTGTGTGAGCTGGTGCGCCTCGTCTAGCACCTCAGGCGTTTCGCTTTTGGAGGATGGCGAGTGCTGACTCCCCTGCGGCGCAGCCAGACCCTGAACACGTGCGGGAACTGAAGTGACACGTTGCCAGAGGTGACGGGGATGGTGTTTCACCAGCCAGCAGCATCGCTCTGAGCTAAAATAAAAGAGGATTTTCAGTTTCCCAGTGAGAAATGCCTGTACCTTCCACTAGGAAGGGGTTTGGGGGAGAGAAACTGCCACGGGACTGTGGCCGGGGACACCAGCTTTGGCTACGGAAGCGAGAGGGGAGAAGGCAAGAAATGAACTCCAGGCTGGAGCATCGTCTCGGGCTGAGGGGCTGCAGGGACCCGCGGCTCCAGACCAACGCTGAGCTGTGGCTCGACACCGATTCTGCAAATGGTGCTTTGGAAATCTAGATTGTGCTGCGCACAGGCTGCGCAGCCTCGTCCTGCCGTAACTTCTACACAGGAGTTAGACATCTTTTAATGGGCCAAATATTTTTTTCCTCATTTTTTTTTCCTTGTTTAATAGAAATGACCTAGAGATGCCAAAACAAACCTTTCATATCCTGATCCCAGCGATGGTTGCTCTGTAGACAAAGCCTTGCGCGCCGTGGCCGCTGGAGTGGTTTGGATGGTTCCTCCGGTCAAAAAGGAGGGGAGGGCAGTCGGGATCTGCTGAATTTGAATGCAAATTTTGCCCAGCCCTTGGGTTGCTGGCGGCCGGCCAGCGCCGCTCTCTCTCTGGGGCAGAAGCCTGGCATCCTTGCGTAGCCCTACTCCGCGGCAAAACGCCTCAGGATCTGCTCTCACCAATTTCCCCCGAGCGGCCGGGCTTTCTCGGAGAGGAACAGTGGAAATAACTCTTTGCTCCCAGCCTCTAGAGGTCTTAATTTTTTTTTTTTCTCTGAATACGGGAATGAATGAACCGAGTTGAGGTTTGAACTAGATTTAGCTTCACGCCGAGCACACGCTGTGAATAGAAGAGCCCTTCAGAAGCTGATGTTTCTGGCCACAGGGTGGGGGCGGGCGTTCAGCTGAACAAATTGTTCACTTTGGCTTCCTCGCAGGCAGAAATGTGATGATCGGCTAATGAGATTGTTCTTGAGCGCTTGGGGGGTGTTCTCGTCCTCCCGTGGAGTTGTCGCGCAAGTGTTATCTGGCAGAGTTCAGCTCCTGCTCCACCCAGAGATCAGGTTTTGCGCCGGTCAGAAAAAAAAGAAGTGTAAAAGCTTGGTGATCCGAGGAATATATGGGAACAAACTGCGAAATTGCAGCTGAACTGGGTGCAAATCTCTTTCCTTTTTCGCAAGGCACTGTTAAAGAGCACAAGAACAATTGAAAAAGTTGCATTTGCGTCGCGCTTGGGTGGAAGATGCTTAAATTTTTGGATTTCTCTTGTCAGAATTGTCTATGTGAGCAGAGCCCACGGCTCTTGGACATGTCCTGCATTTCCAGGGTGTGTTGGTGATGCTGCCCCCAGCAAGTGTCCCAGTATTTTATTTTTCAGCGCTGGTATTTCAGCCCCTCAGAAGATGAGCAGAGAAATGGGATGGGGAACCTTATTTTTACCTTGATGCTGATGTTTTAGAGTTTCCAGTGAAGCAGCAGGAGTTGATTTAAGCCTGAGGTTTCTCTTGGTGTCTCGCTATCGTTCGGGAGCGGGCGTCGCACCGGTACAGACACGAAACGTCGTGTTCCTGCTGCTAAACTTTGCCCTGGGGCCGCTGCCTTGTGGTAGGTAATGCGAGGAGAGCGTGCAGAATTAATGTGGATAATTTGCCCTTTAATAGACTTGACAGCTGAATGTCGTAACCTGTCGTATTTGAAACCTCTTCCGTGGTCCCCTTGGCAGGTTTTGGCCCTGCTGAAGATCCCAAGTGGGATCTGAGCTTGGGTTTTGTTCCCTGTGGCTGCCAGCAAGATCCTCTCCTAGTCAAGAACAGTGAATTGCATCGAGTGCTGGCGCTTGGGCAGCTCTCGGCGAGGCACAAAGTGCATTTCTGAGCATCTTGGCAGCAGTGGGTTGCGGAGCTGGGGAGAGGAAGGTGCGGCTTGTGCCGAGATTTTGGAGCAGAATCAGAAATCGGGATGGGACTGGGGTTTCCTGCAGATGCAAATGGACGGGTGCAGCCCGAGAGATGGGTGTAACCGACGGTGAGATCTCACACGTGTGTTTCTCACTGGTTCCTGAAGGAGAGGACAAGGGTGTGAAGGGCTGCGTGAGGCCAAAAGCAGGTTGTTACCCATCCAGAGCCAACCAGCTGGCAGGCAGGGAGCAGTTCATGGCAAACTGGTGGCACCTAGGCTGCTTTTCTGACAACCCCCCAACAGATCTGACGCCTGGTAGACCCACAAGGGATGACCATGGACGGCGGCTCCAGAACAATCCCAGCTTTTCAGCGTGAGGTGGAAGAGACGTGGCGTGCTGGGGTGGGAGTTGAGCAACTCGGTGCTGGGGGTGGGATTGAGCAACCCAAGAAAAGCAGGATTTGGCCGTACAGCGCCAGAGGGGAGCAGGATGGAGATCTCTGCGAAGAACCAGCTCCGTGCAGAGGAGGTTCCATGGGACGTGGTTTTACAGTCTCCGCTCCCTTCATGCTCAGACAGTGAAATGCTGACCCAGCTGTGCCGGAGACCAAATCCTTCTCCCTCCGCAGGGCACGTTGAGGATTGTGGCAGTGGAGCCTCAGCTGTGGGTCATCTGGCGAGCATCCCCTGGTCGCAGCCTCGTTTGGCGGACAGATACTTAATTGTCTTGTTCAAGAAACATGCTATAAGTGAGCCCTCGGGGTCTGCCGTGGTGCCACGGCCAGCCTCCTACGTGAAACAAGCTGACGCCTTCCCGGCTTGCTTCTGGCAGGGGAGGGAGGCGGAGGTTGTGTGTCTTCTGGCCTCAAAACCTTGGGGCTTTGAACCAGTGAGTCCTTCCGTCGAACGCTGTGTAGGGAGGGGGAAGAGTAAACACAGAGCAGCCTCTGCCACGGGAGGTGACTTGCGTTTCAGGGGACAGGAAAGCCCCTGGGTAGATGCCAGTAAATAGCGGAGGAGGGGAACCATATGGAAAGTGCCTGGAAAGCTGCAGCTTATTGCCTCGTGTCGCGGGGTTAATCGCTGTGGGCGCTGGAAAGGAGAGGCTGGGGGTGTCACGGCTGAAGGCGAGGCCAGGGGTGTCACGGCCGAGGGCATCCCGGGCTCACACCCTGGTGCCGACAGCGTGTTCTGGCTCCCAGTGAACCTCTGCCGCTGCCGTTTGGTGGCGAAGGGCTGGGCTGCCTGAGAAGGTTTGTCAGTGTTCCTGCGTGTTGCGCTTCTCTCTCTTCTGGCGTCGACTCTTTCTCTTCCAGCATGACCTGTTACTCCTCATTTAACATCGAGATGATTCGGGTTTGCTGAAGTGCTCTGGGCGGCAGAAACAACCTCTCTCCAGACCCCAGCGGCTGCTTCCCATTCGTTACTGCCGACTCCTAGAAGTCCTGATACGTGGTTCCTCTCCTCCAGCCTGTACCTTTCCAACCTGAAATCTTTAACTTCCGTTTTTTCTGTGCCGCTCCGTGTCATTATCGGGATGGTTTCGATTTGTCGGTGCCGTCTCTGCCTGCTCCATCAGCTGCGTGGACTCAGCACAAAGCAAGACGGACAGACAGCTGACAAGGGCTGCTCGCCGCCGGTTCTGTGCTGGAGGGAGGCAGCGTGGTTTCCCTGCGGTCCAGAAGCAGCAAAATGAACGTGTGTCTCGTCAGAATTGCTCCTACAAAACCAGCCGGCAGTGGGGAACCCCGGTGGGTCTGAAATTCCTCCAAGGCAAGACGTAAAACCTGCTCCTGGGAGGAGGGCACGGGTGTGTGCCCTTCCTTGGAGGTGGAGAGATCCCTGTGAATCTTCACCCAGAAGTGCTTCGCGGACGGCTCCGACTTGATTTTTTAGACACGGGCTTGGTTTGAGCACCTGCCACAGGGCTGTCTTGGGGAGAGGTTTTCCGCACGGAGCTCGGGCAGCTTTTACTGCGCCACGAACGCTGGCATGGCTGAGCCCGACCTGGCATGTGGAAAGGCATCGACCGAGGTGTCGCCTCGTTCATTGGCAGGGCCGGGGTTTTATTGCTTAGTTAAAAAAAATAATGCAGAGAGGGCACACGCCCCCGAGCTCCGTGCCCTGCAGCTCCCTGGGCTGCCAGGAGTGTCACCCGCTGTCCTGGAGGGTCCGACCCCTCTGAAACGGGCACCTGGCTGGTGGGTTTTGTTTTGTGGAGTTGACTTTGCCACTTAGGATAACTGATTTTAACCCACAATTGCCTTTTTTTTTTACTTGGGGAAGGCCTGGAGCCCATCGCAATTTTTTTCTTGGGCTGATGCAACACAGGATTTATTCTTTTTTTTTCCTCCCTGCCCTTCTGCAGTCGTATGAAACTAAGCGCTTGTTGGTTTTTTTTTTTTAGGAAGACATGTTGACCTCTGAGAATTTGTCACGTCGGTAAAATTTCTTCCTGTAGTTCCCTCAAGGCTGTGTGTTCTGCCGGAGAGCCGGGCACGGTACAGCCCAGCTGGAGCCCCGCGCCTGCTGGAGGCTCCGGCCCCCAAGAGGAGGGGTTG
>NW_009722242.1:5224-26010 GCF_000703405.1 Apaloderma vittatum | reverse complement strand
TGCACGAACTTACCCTCCAGTCGCGGCCAGAGGGGCTGTCCCATGACCCCGCGGTGGCCGGTGCTGCGCAGGGGCGATTTCCCGGGGAGGACGCGGGGATTTCGCCGTTTTACCCCTCCTGGCGTCGCTCCCTGCGCTGGCGTCGCCTCTCGGAGCACGGGACCCCCCTCCGGCCGAGCGGCGCAGCTCGGCAGCCATCTGGCCGTCTCTTCAGGCTTCTGTTTCGGCTTAATCCGAACCCCCTTTTGGGCAAGCGCAATAAACTGATTGTCACATTCAAGTCCCCGATGCTTAGAAAGAAAAGGAGTGGGTTTCCCTCCCCGAGCAGGTTTTCAGGTGACTGCAGCGACCTCGGATGCTATATTTTGTGCTAGTCGAGAAAATAATCGTCCTTGCGAAATATTTATGTAGATAGGCAAGCTATAAAGCTACATAGCTCGTCACCCAAAAGCTACATGAGGAAAACATCCGTGTTTGTGCCATGGCAGCAAAGGGTATAATTGAACAGGCTCTGAAAAAAGATTTAATTCTAAAAATAGAGGAGCACACTACGCTCAGTGCTGTTTTGGAAAGTGTGGCTGAGCCGTCATTACGGGTCTTCCCCTCCTCCACCTGTGTCAGAGGGTGAAGGACACGTTACTGTTTCGCTTTCTTCGTTTATTTTTGGTTTAAAACCAGTGGGTTGTTGTTTTTTTTTTCCTGGGGTAGGATGTGTCCTGATTTTAAGGTGAAGAGCGGGGCTGCTCCTGCTTTCCCCTGCCGTGCAACCGAAATGGGTGTGAGGTGTTCCGGGAGGATTACGAGCTCCGAGATTTCTGTAAGAAATAGAAAAATTCCACCAACCGACAGGTTACTCGAAATAGAGCACGGGGAAGTATTCCAGAGAGAAGGACTTAAGCTCCTGAAAGGGCTTTGAAAATGGTCCTGGAGAGGGCCGGGAGGGCTGGAGGCAGCAAATCCAATCGCCCGTTGGTGGAAACGTGGCCTCGTCTGAATCGGCGCTAAAGCCGGGTCACCCCTACACCTGGGAGGTCCAGCAAGAACACGGGGAATGTTTCTTGTTCTAAATTTGTGGGTTTCACTTGCAGTTTGAAGGAACCAGCTCCTCCTTCTCGGGCTATTTCTGTTACGTGATTTGAAACTTGTAATAACCCTGATGCGCTGCTTCCCCCTCCCCCTTTATTTTTTTGGGCAAGCGCATTTGGTAGCAGAACACCTAAAATAAGGGCAGGTGCAAAGGAGGTGTAGATCTTCCGAAAAACTTCATTCTGACTGCTGCTGGCTGGGGCTGCTTCGGCGGTAAATCTCATTTACCACGTGTTGCTTTTCCTCTCGCGGCTGGTTTTGGCTTTGAAAGGGGTTTTTTTGTTCAGCAGAAGCCTTCTTGGTTAGATTTTGGCAGTAAAATCTGGACGTTGCTGTGGCTCCCCTGCGCCGTGCGCTCCCACTGCGTTCAAAAACGCTACAGAAGGAGGGGGGAGATGGGCAGAGGGAATTATTTGGTGATTAATTTCTTAATTGCCGGACATCCAGATGTGGCAAAGGCTTTGTGCGCTGGCACTGGATTTGCGTGTGCACTTTCTGCACCGGGTTGTGGTTTTGTTCCTGCCAGCGTTGCCTTAATATTTATCCGCCCAAATCAGGGCACTGTGGGGATATTTTTGTAATATTACGGCTTTCACTGTGGGAGCTGTAGATTTATATGGACCTTACTTACTCTCTTTGGCTTCCTTTCTGCCCTGGAGTGTGGTAGTAGAGAGAAAGGGTATTTTTATAACAGTAAAATCCCCGGTGCAGTCCGTGTGCTAACAAAAACATCTTTCTGTGCCTGCAGAACCCTGCTTTGTGTTCGGAGGTACAGGTAGGAAATCAGGCGAGTTGCAAAGTGCGTGGTTCCCCCATACACGCTCGCCTTCTCCCACTTCACGCCTCTGAACGCCGGAGGTTAGGAGGCGTCGCTCGCTTGCTAATTTTCTGAGGCTTTTTTCCCCCTCCCCGGCTTCTTTTGTTTGCTCGATGGAAGCCATCCGACGCAGAAACTGAAGTTTGCTGCCTCCGCGACGCCTGGGTGCCGGGGAGCAGCTCGGGCGAGGAGCTCTCGGCTTGGTCGCTCGTCTCCAGACCGTGGGTAACTTGAAAACCGAACGACGGCGTGTTTTGAAACTCGCCGCCGAGTTTTAATCGTGGCCACACTGGTGTTCAGGCGTACTTTGAGACTGATGACAGGAGTCTTTTATTTTAATTTTTTTAAAAGAGGCTAAGTTGAGGAAGCGAGAGCAGATGGGTTTTGTTTTCTCCGCGACTTGGAGAAGTGGGTCTGGCAGATGTGGCCAGGTAGGGCTGGAGCTGCTGGTTCAGCTGAGCGTGGAATAAAATCTTAACGCTGGCATAGGCAGGATTTCAGTCGCTGGGTACCAAAAGTTGTTTTAATAGGGCTCTGCGGAGGCATGGCTTTTATAGCACGTCTGTAGTTTGGTCGGTAATGATTAGCAGCGGCTAGATGGTATCAGCCGTGCCATTCAGCGTGTAGCTTTTGATCTGTCAGTTCTGCCAGGGATTTTTTGTGGCCCGTATAATTAAAACCACACTCCAAATAATCCCCCTTGCCCCTCTCTGTTTTTCCAGGAGGCGAAGGGCAGAGTGGAGATGGGCAGCAGACCGTGCAGCCATCGTCAGTCGCTGGAATTGGCTCCAAGCCCACGTCTCGGACCTGGAATACCGAATCCGGCAGCAAACGGACATTTACAAGCAGATCAGAGCCAACAAGGTGAGGAGCGGGAGCGGTTTTGCTTTGTGTGCCTCCTACTCTGCCGATGCAGAGGGAAATCCAGACGCAAAGTCTCGATGCCTTTTCTTCCCCCCGCGCCTCTGAAAGAAGCTGTTGCTCAGTTGTGACTAACGGCGATGCTGTTTGGCGTGAGCCCAGGGTAATTCTTTTCCCTGGGTCAGGACGGTGACGTGGAGAGAGCAATACCTCACTTTAAAGACAGTCTTTGAGGACTGAACAAAACCGTCGCTTCTGCGCGCGTGTTGCCCTTCCCCAGCGTTTGAGCCTCTCTCTTTTTTATTGGAAAATTATTCTTCTGAAAACCATCTTACTCTTTCGTTTTGGGAGCGGCTGAAGGAACTGTGCAGGAAGTTAGCTTCAGATGCTGTCATGTAGTACAGGCTTAAAACTGAGTCTGTATCGTAAAAAAAAGACTTCGTAGGTGCTGACTTTTCTCTGTGGAAGGAATTCTTTTTTACAGACTCGCTCTCAGGTGGTGGGAGAGTGGGAGAGAGCAGAGAAGGGATGAGGAAGGAATTGTTAGGGAGGCTTGTCCAGGCATGCACGTCTGAATGTCAGGCCTTGGAGGGAGGAATGTTTGGAGCCTGTGGCAAGAAGGTTCGTGATATTGCGTCACTTTAGAGTTCCTCGGGAATTCAGAGCCCAGCAAACACTTTTCCCAAGATTATGGTGCTCTGGGGGTGACGGGGAGAGAGGCAGCGGGGAGGGAGACTGGACTTCCCTGCAGCGATGTAGAAAAACAGGGTAACTGAGTGAGCGAGGGCTGTAAATGACTGGGGGGAAGAGCTTGGCTTTCTAACCAGAGTATGTTACTGAGATTAGAGTAAAACGCTTCTGGGAGGCAACTGTTTGTTCCTTCTCTCTTGAGAAAGCTGATCATGCAAGACAGTTTCTAAGTATAAAATACAAAATCACTAAACCTTTATATGCTAGAAGTTAAGCAATGGGAGAAACGAGAAAACTCATGTGAAGAAGCGGAAGATTTGGTGCTTTCGCCAGACGAGGGCAACTTGGCAGACTCGTGAAGTGGCCCGGTAACGGCTACAAGCATCCTGTATGTTTTGATCTGAGGGTGCAGCCTCTAGGTCTGAAAGGAGAACATCACGGAATTGTGTCAAAGCTGGAAAGTACATCTGAGGGTTTGGAAAACAGGATGTCATCGTTTTTGATTTCTTCAAACAAAAATCTCCTCAGCGGTGATAACCCGATACACGAATCGAAGGTAAAGCACGCCGCTTACAGGGGAGGCGAGGTGTTGAGGATTTGGCAGGGGCTGTTCTGCCTGAACAAGAAAACCAGAATCAAATATATCATCTTTCTGATAGAACCTCCTGGAGATCACCTGCTTGCACCCATCTGGCAGCGACCTGGTGTCGTGGGGCGCTGAGCTCGACGATACCTTGTAAAAAACCTTTTCTCATCAGGGAAAGTCAGAGCTGCCATAAAAGCAGCCTGGGACAAGTCTGAGAGCCCAGAACAGGGAGTGCGCGTTTCACTCAGGGTTTGGCTTCAAATCGCACAAAGCCAACAGCGAAAGAATTTGGAGACACCTCATTTTTTGTATCAACACAACTCCAGCTTATTTGGCCATAAGGAAGTTAAAGTGGAGCTGCTGCAGGAATAATGAAAAGCTGCTATTCCACTTATTATTTATTTAGGTTATTTTGCTTTATGTGTTGGGGGTTACATCCCAGTGTAACCTTCAGAAAAGATGCATCGCTTTGTTGAAGCCAAGCAAGAGAAGGACCAAACAGTTGAAAATAGCCTTGTGTTTTGAAGGTACGCTGTGCCTGGCTGTCTCAGCAGTAATTGTGTTTTCAGCACGTTTGAAGCGGTTCCATCGGAGCCTGGTGAGACGCGGAGGAAAACAACGAATCGGCGAGAAATTGGGTGCTCAGAGTTAGTTGTAAAGCACCGTGTGCTCTGGCGCTTAAAAATAGCAGGTGGTCGTGCCTTGGGTTTTGCGGTGCTGTTGAAGAGACCGAACAGTTAATTTAGAGACTGGATGTCCACGAAGGTAACAAGGTGGTTTCGTTTCTTGCCGCAGACGTGCTTCGTCGGGGCTTTTTGCGATGGGGTGTGGCACAGCGCTGGTCCCCCCACGCAGGCTTTGCGCCTCCCTGCGCACGTGGGTGGCAGATGCCCCGTGTTTGAAAAAGAGCACACAGCATTTGTGGTTTTTTTTTCCTCTGGGTTAGGAGCTTCACTCTTAGAATAAGAATGGAGATGAAGGGCTCCTGCCACACTTCTGTGTGGCAACAGGCTTGGTTGAAATCCAGTGACCGAAACTCCTCAGAAATGAGGTTGTTCCCATCGTCTCTACAGACCCAGGTTCGAACTGTTCCCAGCCCGTTCCAGGACAGGTTCCCTGTGTTCCCTTCGGTTTTTTCGGTCTGATCTGTGTGCAGCCTGTCCCGTGGGGAGAGCTGGGCTCTCTGCGGAGCCGCTGAGTCAAGAGAAACGGCGCCCCGGGAAGGATGGGCTGGCAGTTAGGAGGAGCCTCTGGCTGGAGGAATTTGCAGCCCTCCCATGAGTTTCCTGTCTCTGCGGCGGTATGTGGGGGTTAGGGCACCGAAAAACCTGCCACTGTCCTTCTGCAGGGCCGTGCAGAGCACTCCTGCTCTTTCTGATGTGACTTAAACGCGTGTCAGCCCTCTTCCTCACCGATTACTCCCTTGGCAGAAGTTGCTGTTACAGGACTGTGAGACATCCAAGATCTGCCTTTGGATCTGTCTCCATCTGAGACATTACGATTGACTTCCCATTAATACCATAATCAGTGATAAAAATGGGAGTAAAGAAGCAGCAAACTTGCCTGTAAATATTCCTTTTATGCTTCGGAGAACACTGGTGGAAAGCAAATATTACGCGGCCTTGGAATAACACAGATGCACTGCTCCTTTCCCTTTCCTGAAAGGGAGTTGGAAACAGGGTGTTGCCCTTCTAACTCCTCTCTGTTATTCAGAAGTGCATTAAAAAGTGGAGAATTAAAATGCTTAGAAGCAGAGGAGGCAGCTGGAGCCCTCGGTAGGAAGGTGCCATCCATCCCGGAGGCGTGTGGGTCCGTAGAGGCTGTCGTGGGGGGTGCGAGCCGGGAGGAGACGACGGACACGTGTGTCGGGCACGAGGGCATGAACCCCAAATCTCTGATTTGTCACAAGGAGAGCTGCGTTAAGCATCCCTTCTGCTTCACAGTCACCGGTAAAGGGACATGCTTACAAATACCCACGGTGTACAGAATTAATTCCTGCTCCTTGAGGCATGGAGCAGCTCCCTTCAGCCTCTTTAAACCAAAGAGCGAAGTCCTCAGTGGCTCTTTCTGTTTGTGCTTCCCCATCTCGTTCTCTCATGGAGCAAACGAGAAGCCCGAGCGCTCTCCGGAGTGTCAAAGGGAAGCAGTTTTCTGGGTTCCAAGTTTGGGTTCAGTCTCAGTTTCTTCTTTTTTCACGTCCACTATCTGGAGGTGACCGACCTCTCTGCGCCCCTGAGGATGTTTCTAGAAGCGATGGCGCGGTGTGATGGATCGCTTTTGGGGAGGGATCTTCAAAGAGCAGAGGAATTGAGTTTAGACTTCCAGCCTCTCTACTCCATGTCCTCCTGGGATGTCAGAAAACTCTAGAAAATCGTCATCATGTTTATTCTAGAAGTTGGCTGCTTCCTCGTTGCTGGTCAGAAGCTCTGTTTAGTTTATGAAGTGATTTTAGATAAATTATCCCTGAACTATGGTCTACCACAATCTTTCTGGAAAGCCACCCGTCTGTCGTACAGAAGGTTGTGTCACGGTGTAAAATCAGCCTTAGAAGAGACTTGCATGGCCACGTGCCATGGCAGCGGTCATGTAGGATTTGACTTTGTAGGCTTGGGGGGAAGCCTTGTAGAGCTCTCCAGGTCTGTATTCAGGTTCCCTTCCAGGCTCCTTTTGTTGTGACACACCAGGCAACCTCTGGAATGGTTTTCCGATCACCGATCTGCCAGTTGTCCCTCTGAGCAGCCCTTTGCTTAGTCCCTTGTTTGACCAAATGCAAACTTCTGGCTCATCTTTCTCGTGGGCTGTGTTCGTGATCTGTAGGTTCCACCGACTCTCTGATCCCTTCGCATTTTCACCCGTTTTGTTATAATATAGCTCAGAGTCTGCGTAATTGTAACGATTTTATTTCCCTCGGTGTTGTGCGGAGAGGAGATAGTCCTGCCTTCAGCGTGAGCTTCGCTCAGAATAAAACACAAATGGGACAACATGTGTTAAGCCTGATAAAACAGCGCTCTGCCACCGGGCTTTGTCCCGCCAGGTTTAGAGCAATGGCTCGTTTATCAGCGCTTTTATTTCCTTAGTGAATTTTGTGAATATCACTTCTTTGGGAAAAAAAACCAAACAACCAAAAAAGCTGCTCAGAGGAACGAGTTTGACTGTTAAGATTTTTTTTGGCACCCGCTCAAAATGGTTTGCTTGGCTGTGGCGGCGAATTCTGCTTTGTACTCTGAAAGCAGCCGCTTCCTGCGCGGCTCTTCGGCAGAACGTTCTCTTTGGTCTCGCTCAACTTCCTCGTGTGCGGGAGGAGGGGAACGGGTGGGAAACGGGACAGCGACGGCATTTCGGAGCTTTTGCCCGGGAGGGAGCTCAGTGTCTACTCTTAATGGGCTGAAGGCATTTGATCTGGCTTCGCCTGCTGTCCTTCCCCCTCTCGAGTTCAGCTTAGATGTCAGGGCAGCGTGGGGATTGGCGTCACGTCTGAAAAAATAATAATAATTTTAAAAAAACCCCAAAACACGATGGGAAAGCAAGCCTTGCTGTGCGATGGTTGTCGTTTCTGGGGGACGGTGGATGCGCAGTCTCCCCGCCGCGACCGAAGGAGCCTCAGTTAATTCCTGTTCCCTCTCTTCCAGGGGCTGATAGTTCTTGGTGAAGCATCACCCCCTGATCCTGCAGGAGATGATGCGTCCCGTCCCGTTAGTGCTGAAGTTAAGCTGGAGCCTGGGGCTGACCGGCTGGTAAGTGCCAGCAGCAGAAGTGACTGGGTCCAGATACTTCGCGCCTGGTTTTTGGGTAGGGAAGCTTCATCCTCGAAGCCGGAGAGAGATGCTTGAACCGCGTGTCTGGCACGGGGCTGGCCTCCTGCAAAGGCACCTCTCTGCGTGACTTCACGTGGGACTTGCTCTGTGGAGCTCAAACAACCCCCCTCACGTTATTTTGGGGGTTAATAAACGACAGGATTTAAACACCTCTTAGAACAGACTTCCTCGGGGTAACCTTTGTAATATGCATTAGCATTTTGTGAAGCTTAAAAATCCTAACTAATCCTTTCCCTCCAGCAAGAAAGTACCTCGAACGGAGAGCAGCACAATTAGTAAAGGCTTCTATTAATATCTGCCTGAGTGTTACCCCTCGGAAAGGGAACTAATGATTTCAGTGAGATGCGCTGGAAACTATGCGGAGCGCCAGGTATTTATTATTTAATGCAGAAATGTAGGGCACAGTCTAAAGGCTTGGTGGTACCGTTCAGCCTGACTGTGATTACTTTTGATCCTGCGGGACACGTCGACGTATTAAAATGGAGGATTTTTGTAGCATTCGGAGAAGGGTGGTCCGTGCGTGGCTCAAACTCCTGCAGCGTTTCTGCTTTCCCGCCCCGACGCCGCGGTTGGGGAGGGACGGAGCTTCTCTGCGGTGGCAGCACTTGAATTTCAGAGACCAGTCTTCAGTGTAGTTGATGCAGGTAAAAAACTTAACTAGGAGGGACCGTAAAATTGTACTTGGAGTGTTTTCTCCCGTCACTGGCAAGTCTTCGTCAGAGTTTTCCCGATACTGAAAGATAATCTGAAACGCTGTGAAATTTTTGGACCGCAGAGGGGTTATTAGGAGCGACGGTAATAAAACATCTCCTCGTTTGACGCTGCCTTTCAGATCTGCGTTTGGAATTTAAGCCTTTAATTAGCAGATTAGCTGAGCCCCAAACTCGGCGCTGTCGCTCGGTACAAGGAAACAGGTTTTTTGCTCACGGCCAGAATAGTGGCTGGTGCTTTGGGTGGAAACAGAACCACGCCGGAGGAGCAACAGGAGGCTGGAGAGCCGGGGTGACAGGGGCTGCTCCGCGTTGTGATCGAGTCACAGGCTTTACGCCGTGTCTGGCTTGGAACGGCGATGTCCGTCTGTCGGGTGCCCCCCCCGTTTTCATGCTTAAGCCCCAAAAGCATTCGGAGAATAAAAAACAAGTGACAGCGCACTGCGCTTCACCTCAGAAACAGCGAGCTCCTGCGCGGAGGGCTGGGCTGTTGTTTGGGAGCTAATCTGTAAATGACAGCCTGATAACCGAGATAAATGATCAAATCTTAACGGTGATAGGGAGACTGTTTTCTTCCTTAGCTGTTTAGATCAGGGTGTTTATCTGACACGAGTGTATTTTCAGGCTGGGAATCTGTGTCCCACCTGACTTTATCCCTGCGTCTAAAAGACATTTCCCGTACGCTTGCAAAATCATCAAATTGTCCTTTTTTAGATTGGCTAGACATCATCTCGGGGGGTGTAGAATGGAGAAGGTCTCTTAGATTTCTGCTGTATGGAAAAGAAAATCCTCGCTTGGTCTGGGCTGTCTGGTTTTGCTGCTCACAGCTCGAGATTGCTCTATTTCCTGCATTGTCCCTTTTCTTGTCCCTTTTCCCATCCTCTTCTCTTGGGCCTGACCTCTTCCAACAGAGACCTCTGTCAGCGCGGCGCTCGAGCGATGGAGATCCCATCTGTCCTGCAGGTCTTGGAGGTAACACCGACATGACTAACAGATACCGAGAGCAGCGAAGAACATGATTTTTGCTGCAAAGCAGGCTGCAGATTCCTACTGGGCACCTTCTTGTGGCTACTCCTGCAGCCTTGCTTGCTGTCCTGCAGGGTAACTCCGCTTGAAAAGGACTTTTTATCCCCTTTCCACATCTCCATGCGCACATAGCTCCGCGTTCCCAGCTTCTTTGCGGCAGTGCTGGAGGTGTCAGCCCCCAGAAACGCTGCCTCCAGGCACGCAGCTTCCACACCCTGCTGCCGGAGGGCTGGTGCGTAATTAGACTTGCTCGTTAGGGTGGGGTGTTGAGTCAGAGCCTCGCTCTGCTCTGAGCCAGAGATTAGCCCAGAGACCATTCCTGTTGCGTTAGGACACTTACTGGAAGGGGATCTCTTGGGCCTCTCCTGGAGAGCAGCTTATCATTTTGGCGCTCTGGGCTGCGTAGAATTAGGCTGCCTTTTTTTTTTTGGCCTTTTTTTTTTTCTTGTCTTCCCCTAAACTGGCAGAGTGAGAGGCAGGTCTGCAATGTGGCGTAAGGAGAGGAATCCATCCTGTCTCATCCCCAGCTCCTCTTTTGCATCTCATCTGCTCACCTCCCTTGGCCAGTGCGAATGCAGGATACGTGGCCTCGGGCACTGGCTTGTTACGTGGGATGCAGCTGATAATCCCTGGGAGGAACTAATCCTATCATCAGTGGAGGGAAGAGCTTTGCAAAGAAGGCCTGGGAACGTCTGTTGGGAACTGGGAGCTCTGTGAATAAATATTTTTTGCCCGAAGACTGGAATAACACGAAGCCCTGAAGAAAAAACTCAGCTGGTGATATCGGTTCATTGCTTGTATTGCTGGTCTAGCAAGGGGGGTGCGCTTGAAATTTTTAATATTAGATGAGAAGGGATAATTGATGAAGTACCTTGGTAAGGTTTTCCCTGGCTTTTAGGGATTTGTGTCTAGTAATAGGTGGAAGGGCTGAACTGGTCTGGTTCTGTTTAGGTTTTTTTGGGAATAGAGGAGATGTTCCTGGTGCTGTGTCATGTCTGCCCCCCAGCACGTGGCTTCTTTACGGCCGTGAGAGCCCCTGGGAATCTGCAGCAGGCTCCTGGTTTGTGCAACAAGCAGGTGTGCTAAAGCCCCCCTAAGAGTCCCATGGATCCTAAAGACCTGGAATTCCAAACCCCAGGCGTGCACAGAACACAGAGAAGAGCTCAGTCTGGAGCATCCGATGCTCCTCTGGATCCCGAGCCAGCCCCGGAGGAGGGTTCGGCATCGGGACGTGCATCCAAGGGGAGCTGGTGCGAGAGCTCTGCCTCTGCTCTCGGCGCTGGAGACGTCAGCCCTTGGCAGTCCTGCTTGTTCCCCCGTTGCTCATGTCAGAGCTCCGGTCGGGTACACCCACCTTCAGCCTGATAAGGTGAGCCTGGGCCCTTCCTGATAAAGACCCCGTGGATTGATGCTTTCCAGCTCTGCCGCAGGAAGCAGAGGGGTCACCCTCTCTTCCTATCTTGAGCCACCGAGCCAGAGACAGCCCGTGGAGGAGAGCTTCCTCCTTTAAGACCCTTTCCGGAGAGGAAAATAAATAACCCGATTTCAAAAGAGCTTCTGAGTCATGTGTACCCGCCCTCCTGAACCGTGGGTGCCTCCGGCGGAGGTGTCATGTGAAGGCTCAGCCTTGCCAAGTCTCTGGAAACCAGAGGGGAAAGCGTTCAGCTCCTGCGCCGGCGTCACCTCGCTGGGGCACCGCGTTGCGCTTGCGCCACACTTCTGGCGCGATCTCGTCTCCCCCGCTGTGTCCCCGCGCTCGGAGCGCGTGTCGGAGGCGAGCCCGATCCTGTCTCTGCTCCCCTGCCCCGGGAGAAACGTCTTGTTCAGCAGAAGTGTAGAAAACCCAGCAAAGTTCCTCAAACGGGCAGAAGTTGTCTGTGGTGTTCAAATCGCTCTTCCCTTGGTGAGTCGGGTCTCTGCTGCTCTGGAAGCCGTTAGTCCAGCGCTGCCGCAGCCCGATTTTCGATTGTTCCTTGATGGAGCATGTGATGGGCGGTGGGACCGGCCGTCTCCGTGGGTGTCAGACCTTTTCTTTTGTCTTATTTCTTTACCGGCACTTGCGCTGCGCCACCACCCTTGCGTGCACAAAGCGGGAAACCCAGCTAGAGGGACCTTGGCAGCGAGCGACGGAAGAAATGAAAGTTAACCCAGGGGAGAAGGAGCGTGTCCGAAAACAAAAAAGGGCTGCAAGGAGGAGACTGAGGGTCTCGCTGCAGAGCAAGGGCGCTTGCGTTTGGGACCCACGACGGAAGGGATTGGGGAGCTCCATGTCTTCAGCTTAGTTTTTACTTACTTTCCTCAGCGTTTCCAGCTTTATCAGGCAGTTTCAACTTTATGGAGTCGGCCTGCTTAGATCCGAAAATCACAGCTCGTTTAAAATGCTGTTTGGCCCGTGTTTGCACAGGTATTTAGCTAAAATGCAAATTCAGTTTTGCAAGTCCGTTCTCCTCTCCTCCTGTTTTCCCCCCAAAGCCCTTAGACGAGAGCTCGCAGCCCTGTGGCTTCGAGCACAACTGCAAACTTCAGAAAACTCCTGCGAGGTTTGCGGGTGGTTCTGAACTTGTTTGCACCGTTGAGACAAAAGTGCCAAAATCTCCTTAAAGACCTCAGCCTTTCATGCTCCGTAGTGGTTGCCTGAAGGGAATTGAAGGCGTTGAAAGCGCTTTCGTGTACCCGAGCTGCTCCCTAACAAGTCCTTGGTCTCCTGTTCGCTCAGTGATTTCTGAACCCTCAGTTTGGAAACCCAAGGCTACAGCGCAGAATCCTCAACTAGAAATTGAAAAAGTAAGTTGTGGCTATTTAAAAAGCTTTTTTTTTTATTAATTTACGATCTTTCTCATCCTTCTTTAGAGCGTTTCTGGATCCCAGCCACTAGACAACTCGGGTATTTCTGCCGCAAATGCTCCGGAATCCCACCCTGCCAAGCCCTGTGGAGCACCAAGACCCGTCAATGGAGTTATTAACACGTAAGCTGCTCACATATTATGGGAAGAATTGAGTTTTTATGACCTTGACAAAGTCCCATTGGAAACTGGCCTGTAACACACTGGCTGGTAGTAACTGGGTTGGTAGTGGTGTAAAATGGTCTCTTTTTGAACAAAAAGTACAGTAGTAGATCGTGCTTGGAAATGTTTTAGAGGCCGTTGCTTGCTTGAGGTTTTCAGCTGCATTGTTTTTCTGAAAATGGTATTAAGCTGAGCTGTGTTTACACGAACGAGCCCTGCAGGCAACCACGCAACGAGCATGTTCCAAACCGTTTCTGGATGGGTATTTTTAATGCGCTTCCAAATTGTGGGATTCAAAGGTAGTAGTGGCCCGCGTGCGATTGTTTTGGGGAAGCAGCTGTAACCACTGGCCCGCTTCTCTGGAGATACTGAGGAACCCAAATCCCCCTGATTTTTGGGAGTAAGGCTTTGTAAATTCTTCATTTCTCCGGGGCTGTTTTTGTTAAGAAAGTCTTTACGTGGGTTAATGAAAAACAAGTGATGCCACGGGATGATTTCTAGGTCGAACCACTTGAAAACTCTTGAACACACGGTGCTCCCAAGTTCTGGTGGCCGCCAGCACCGTTTCGCTCGCTTACTACCTGGAGGAGGGGGCATTTCGAGCGAGCAGGCGTAAAAGCACCGATCAGCAGCTGTGCCAGAGCCCTTTATCTGCCTGTAGCCTTTGAACTGCAGAGCCTCAGACCGCAGGGCTTTAATGTTTTGCATTTTGAGCAGGGAAGCATTTGTAGAATATACATGAAAAGGTTCCTCGGGTGAGGAGCCGCGTTGGCGTTTGGTGGGTGGCGCGTGGTGGGGCAGGGTCGCTACGCTCGGACAGGGAAGCCCTTTGTACGTAAAGCAGGAAGGTTCACGTTAACGTTGCGCCTTTCTGGAGTCCCTGCTGAGAGATATAGTTCTCAAATATTAATCAGAATCAAGATGACATCAAAGCTAAATACTTTTCCTAGAAAATTCTGTGTTCTCGGTCTTGTGCTCTCTGGCATTTAGACTCATGAAAACCTTGTCTTAAGATGCCCTGAACTGTAATTTCAGAGGAAGCTGAATTTTAGGATTAAAGTTGTTCAGGTCTAGAGCAGCATTTCATCTCGCTCAGTGCCCGCCTTGAAGTGCCGGGTGTTTTTCAGAACTTCCAAAGGTATTTTGTCAAAGGTTCAGCGATGGGAGAGTGCGGAAAGTGACCAAAGTAAAAGGGAAAATTAAGAGTTGGCTTAGTAAAAGCTGTTGCCTCGTGAAACTGCGATGCTTTAAACTCAGCTTAGGGTGTTTGCTGAGGTCTGGATCGTGAACCTGGCTGGTACCGCTGGGTAATGCAGGGCGGATGAATGAATAACAGTGTCTTTCTTATTATTCTTTTCTCTTCTTGGGCAGTCTTCAGCCCGGCCTGGCAGAACATTCTCAGGGAGATGGCCAGGAAGCTGAGGAGCTCTTGCATAAAAAGCAACGACTGAACATGGTTTCTTCATCTTCGGATGGAACGTGTGTAGCAGCTCGCACCCGCCCGGTGCTGAGCTGTAAGAAACGACGTCTTGTTCGACCTAGCAGCATTATGCCCCTTTCCAAAAAGGTTAGTGCTGGGTTTTGGGGTTGTTTTTGGGTTTTTTTGATGCAGTGTGTAACTAGAGCTCCACAGCAAAGAGCCCGGTGAGGTCCCGATGCGTTGGTCCCCTGTGCTTTTGCTCTTTGAAGAGCTTTCCCCATTTTGAGAATGTTATTGAGAGCGGAAAAAATACTGGTGAGGAAGAGGACAACAGTGAGGCTTCCAAGGCTGCTGGGGAAGCAAAGGAGAAACGAAGAAGCAGCTTTTAATTTGTTGGAAGACTTTCATTACCTGTCACTGGGGAGGGGAGCTGCTGAACTCCTGATGTAGATTTTCTTTTCAAAAACCAACCAGCCTCAGGTGAACTTCAGGCCGGATGTTTCGCCATGGCACGGTCCTTTAAACTTCCTTTAGGAATGCCATGAACTGTCAGTTGGAGGATAGACAGCTAGAAAACGAGGAAATAAGGATGTTTTTTATGTGTGTAGCTCTCACGATGGCAGGACAATAGATGGCAAAAATCCGCTTACCTTTGAGTCAGAGTGTTTCAAGTCCAATTTTACCATGAAGGTTTGGGGGTTTTAGCTCTGTGGGTGCTGGAGTTCTAAAGAGAAGCTCAAAAACAGCAACATTTTTCTGAGCGAAACAGATTCTCACTGAGCTGTGTTGGCTTTAACTGATCGTTTGTTTGCCCTTTTATCTTGGGGTATTTGTGGTAAACCTCTGCAGTGACTGCTTGCAGGTTTTTCAGGGTTTTGAAAGTTAATGAACCGTCCTGTAGGTGATGCTGAGTTGTGCACTCAGTGTTCAGACAAGTGTCTGTTAATCCTGTGTCAGTTACTGACCGTATTCTTAAAATGCATTTGATAGTCGGAGAAGAGCAGTTCCAAAGGCTGGATGATGTGCCAGGCGGCCGAGGATTTCTGTGGATTCCTCCATTTACTCAAGAGAAAACTTAAATGATGGTTAGGTTCGTGGTCCAGAAATACCACATCCAGTTGACCACGCTCTCCCGTCTCCCACAAAGTGGTTGTGGATTGCTGCCACCAGAAATTACAACCAGGAGAGCTCCCTGTCGCAGTGGACATCACCCATAGCTGTGCCTGGGGTTTCACAGGCTGAATATGAGACCACTTGAGGTTTTTAAGTTGGGAGATGTCCTGCAGGAAAGGAAAGTGGCCTAAAGGTTGAGCTGGATCCTTTGGTTTGGAAACAGGACTGGTCTTGTGAAATGGGAAGGAATCTCTCGTGGTCACTGGCAGCATCACCATGCCCCAGAGCGGATGCTTCATCCTCAGCCCGTGCCAGACGGTGTGTCTGACCCTCCTTAGGCAAGCTCTAGGCGTGCTTAGCTTGCTTGTTTTTCACACAGCAAAACCAAACTTTCTAATATAAGCTGCCCTGGCTGCCTTTAAAGTCCTGACCAGTAGTCCCAAGTCCTGGTGGAAACTCAGCTCTCCTCGCGCCTTCAGAACCTCTCCCCAAAGGGTGAAAGTTGATGGTCTGATTCTTACTGTGGTCACCTCTACTCTCAACACACCGCGGCTTTTTCCCTTTCTGCACATAGAATGTATTCTTGAGGGCATCTTGTAATTTTTTGACGTTGTTACGGTGCACCGAATTTCTTGGAGTACATGCCCAGAACTGGGAGCAGCCCTCCAGCTCACAGGTTAGCAATGCCGAGCGGGGCGGCAGGGTTACCTCATGCATCTTGCACACCCGGCCTGTTTGTAACGCCCTGTGGGCTGGTAATTCTCTGGAATGATCCGACGCTGCTGATTCATTCTCGTTTTCTGAGCCATAACCACCACCACCACCAGATCCTCTGGGCAGAACTGCTGCTCGGTTACTTCTTCCTCCCCTTCACTGGTCACCGAAGCGTCCTGTGTGTTGCATTTGCCTCTCAGTGAATAAGATTTTATTTATTCTAGATAATTTCCAGCCATTTCCTTTAAAGCACTTGCAGCCCTTCCCAATTCTAGTGTTATTTGCTAAGGCTTCAGGATGTTATCTCTTCCATCATTCAAGCCGTGAGTGGAAATGATGTAAATAATGCCGGGCTGGGAGCGAGACTTTTGCAGGATCCAGTTTGATACAGCCTTTCATTTTGATGGGGAATCATTGGATGCTGTCTCTGTAAGGGATCTACATCCAGTTCTGCATCTGCCTGCTGTGCTTTCGCATAAATGAAATCTATATAAAGTCTGTATAGAGTCTGTGAGTCAAAAGTCTGTCCTGGTTTAGGAAACAAGGTTGAAAACCCCCATTTTTCACTCTCTAAGGATGTCCCAGGATGTATCAGCTCTTGGTATGTAGTCATGGCTCTCTGACCCAGCTAAACTCAAAAAGGCTTTTTTTTTTCCCCTCTCTGAACACTGAATTGTGCTGCCTTGTGATATTTATAAATGAGGTTTCAACCCAGGTAAAATGAAAACCCTTCTAGTCAGCTTTAGGAGCTGGTGAGTAGTAGTTTTCAGCTGGGTTCATGCAAAGTGAAAGTGTCCTTCTGTGAGACTGAACGAACAGGTTCTGTACAAGGTATAGAAAAACCCTCAGCCTCGAGGATGTTTTTCATGAGCTGTCAAAGGGGAATGTGTGGAGAGAGCCCTTAGACACCTCGACCTCTGATGTCTCTCTGCAGGTCCATCGTAACAGCCTGGCGCGATGTAGCTGTGACGTGAACCCTTCGTGCGCTCTCTGCGGCACCCGGAGCTCCACGACTCTGGAAATCCAGTACGACGCCCCTTTGCTGGAGCGCCTCTCCCAGCTGGACTCGTGTGTCCATCCTGTCCTGTCGTTCCCAGATGGTAAGAGCATCACACTGGGTCAGAAATGAGTTACAAGGAGGGGGGTGCTTGCCTGCTCCAGAGCCTGCTCCTCCATCCCGGGATTCCTGGGGAGGTGCAGATCTGCTTGAGTTCCACCAAGCTGGTTCACCTACAGGTATTTTGGGGAGTAGAGCATTTACTGGAATGGAAGGGTCTGGGAAAGCATCACACCTGAGGGCTGCTCTGCTGTGGACGTGTGGTGCAGGAGCCAGACCCAGAACCTCACTCGACACGGAGGAACCGAGCGGTGCCCGGGAGCCTGTGCTGGGCCCCGGTCTTAAGCTCAGTGTCTTTTATTGCTGTCAACCACTTGAGAAATATTTGCCTGCCACAGAGTTTATTCATCAGTCTGAAAATCATCTGTTGACTGGTTTAAGTCACAGGAAATTTATGTTGACCTTGTAAGGAGTTGTAAATGACCTTCGATGGTTTGGAGGGTACGGCAAGAAGGGATGTTCCCGTTAGGACAGATGTTTCCCTCTGTTACGGTATCGGGGTTAATCATCATTAAGAGTAATAACTAACCAACCCTGACCGTGGGGTATTCACAGATTTCGTGTGCAGGGACTTTTCCCAAGGGAAAAGAAGTAGTTTCCAGAATCTTTTGCTTCCTAAGCTGCCAAATGAAACACGAGCCTGTTCTTTGACCAAAACCTCTTGGCTTGCATGGGCTTGGCGTCCCTCTGTCGTCTTTTTTTCCTCCCATGACAAAACAGAAGCACAGATGTTAGGGACTGGTCCTTATCATCAGTTAATAGAGCAGAGCAGTTCCTTTCCTTCACAGCGAGGCTGCCTGAGGTGCAAACCACCGCTGGAGGAGGCTGCGTGTCCCTGCCGGTTGGGAGGGTGTAAAGTGGTTGGTCCAGGTTTGGATTTCAACTTTGGGTTTAAATTCCAGCTTTCCACAAACTGCATGTGACGGTAGGAAGGGCATGAGGGGGTGTCTGGGAACAATTAAGCTGGCGTCTTGCACTAGCGCTATATTTAAAACTGACTAAAATAGTTAAATTGGTGCTGTTTTTAATCCTCACCCCCCCTGAGAAACGTTTCTCTTAAGGAATGCTGAAGGAGACTAACACACTGAACTCCTAAAACTGAAATTTATTTTCTGATTTCACAGCGCTTGCAATCCTCTTGTCTGTGGTGTTAAATCCAATATCCTAGGGAATGGTGAGAAAACCCATTGTGTCCTGTTGCAGCCTCACCCCCAGGCAAACGAGCTCGTCCCGTATTTGCTTCCCAGGTTTTAGGGTCAGCTGGAGGCAGCTCGAGTGGTGAAAGATCCATTTGGGCTGCATGAGGTTAAAAACTTTGCATTTAAAACTACACACAGTGTAAAGCTTAGAACATCTGTAGAGAAATACCGATTCCCTCCCTCCAGTTAATTCTGTTTTTCCACCGATGCTTCATGTGGTTTTGCTGGGGTGGTTTTTTGGGGGGACGGGGATGCTTTTCTACCCAAACATAAAGCCGGGGAGCGCGTTCAGGTAGGGAAATTGCTCAGCCTGACGTGGAGGGATCTCACTGCCTGCGGGTATTGATCCGGGGTGCTGGGTTATTTGGGGGGCTCCCCTCGAAAACCAGCTGGCTGGACTGGCGGGCAGAGGCTGGGCCGAGATGTTCTGGGGGAGCTCGGTAGATGGAGCCTGCCCCGAGCGCTACGAGCATGTGCTGAGTTTCACTTTGAGCCCGTCTCTGCGGGGCTCGGCCGGTGCCAGCAGCCGGGGATCTCCGGTGCCGTTTGCCAAGGGCAAAATTTGCCAGGCGCCGCAGGAGGAAAAAAAAATAAATCATTTATTCTTCTGGCAAGCAGGGCGAGAGGGCATCGCGGCTCTTAACCCCTTGCAGTTGTGTTTCCTAAGAGCTTTGACCCCTTCCTTTCACGGTTCTTTTTATTCCTAATCATTTTTAAAATTTTTTTCCACTGGTTCATGTGATTCCTCGCCGGGGATTTTTGGATGATGTAATAACCTTGGTGGGGAGGATGAGAGCCGGGGCGCTGGGGCTCAGTGCGGTTGCCATCTGCCGGTCCCCGAGAGGGCTGCACCGCTTCTCGGAGGAGGAGGAGGAAGAAGAAGAGGAGGAGTGACAGTGTCACTTGCTGCACAGACTGTGGTGCACCCGGTGCTGACGACAAAGGAATGACGAGCCAGCAAACAGAACTCATTTTCTGCTGACAATGTTCTGTTTTGGCGTTTTTCCCCCTCTCTCTGACCTGTCTCCTCCAGCTGCACGAGTTGCTGGGATGGGATGAATTTTCAGGAGAAAGCGAAAAAATTAACAGGGAAGAGACCGTTTTCCCCAAGTCAGACACGGTGGCAACGTCCTTAAAGGACCCACTTGGCCCCTCTCTGTTCTTTGGGAAGTTTCTGCTCAGGGTCGACTTCAGAGTCCCCGTGACAATGTCGTGAGAGCTCGGGGGGTGTGGGTGAGGGATGTTTGTGCCAGTGATGCTCATCTTAGTGCTTTTAACTCCTGGTTGTGGCCACGTGTCCTGCTGGTGAGGGTCCTGCTGGCTTCTGTGTCCTGGGGGAGGAGAGCAGGTGGGTGACGGTCAAACCCCCGGTGCCGGGCTTTTACGGTCTAACGGGTGTAGTCGGAGAAGATCAATTCATGTCTCAGTAGTTCTCCTGTACACCCTGAACTTTTCCTGCCTTTCTGAAGTAGAAATTTGACCCTTGGGCCTATAAAAGAGAGCTGGGACTTGGAGGAGACGTAGGCAGCTGCGGTCAGTGGTCAGATCCGAAGTTGGAAGCTCTGGGTGTGAAAGGAAGGTTTATTCTGAGGCTGCAGGGAGCTTGCTGCTCCAGCTCGTGGGTTTTGGAGCCAAGGTAGGCTATCTGCACAAAGAAATAGCGGGCTGATCTCTGCAGTGTTCTGGCTCTCAGCTGAGGTTGGGAGTACACGGGGTTTGGGAAGAAACAGAGCTTGAGGATCGGGAGCGAAAGCAGCACCTGCCGAATTTCACTGCAGCCCAGCGCACCCGTGTGCGTCCGGAGAGGGCAGGATGGACCGGCGCTGGGTGCTCCGTGTTACTGTGGCCTGTGGTGGGCACAGAAGCTTCAGGCTCGAAATGCATCGGTTATCCAGATAATTACCCCTGAGTTTCCCTGCCCGCAGACGGCTGCGGGACCCGGCTCCTGCCCGGGCAGCTCCCGGCGAGCAGCGCACGTCTGCTCACTTACACAGCTCTGTCAGATGGTTCAGGTGCCACATCAGGCAGATTATCCTCCTACAGTACTTGATTGGGTTTTGGCTTGAGCCGAAATTGAGGATTTAAGCTGAATTTCTCTTCTCCAAGCCGTACCTCTGTAGGTTTGATCTGCTGAGATAGCTCAGATTCTTGGAAGGCAGATCTGAGACAGCAGAATTGAGCGTGGCGGTACACGAGATACCTTTGGTGGCAAAGACACGTGGTTTTTCTGACAGAGCCTTTGTTCTCCAGCCGGGGTGTACTCGGGCTGCGAATCCTGTGGGCATGTCCTTCTCTCAAAGAGCTTCGGATTAGAAATGTTGGGTCCTCCCTGAACACGAGGAAGGCGTAGGCAAGCCTGGGTTTTGCAGTTTAATGCCTGTATGTTTGTCGAGGGCTGTTCTTCCTGGGGGACAGGGAGAGGATTGTGGTACCGCAGCTTCCTGGCGTGTAATTCAGCAGATTTGAGCGCCGTGTTTTGTGTATCTCTCTGCAGACGTGCCGACGAGCCTGCACTTCCAGAGCATGTTGAAATCTCAGTGGCAGAACAAACCCTACGAGAAAGTCAAACCTCCCAAAAAGCTCTCGCTGAAGCACAGAGCCCCCATGTCTACCAGCAGCCTGTCTGA
>NW_009722242.1:4541-5177 GCF_000703405.1 Apaloderma vittatum | reverse complement strand
CCCCCTCCCCCCACACCGAAACAGCGCCTGGGGTTGTACCTGACAGCCGTGCCGTCTGGGAGGAGAGAGGAGGAGGAGAATGCCCTTCATATTCAGCTCTGGGGGATGAGGCCGTGGTATCGCAAGCCAGGGCTTGAAGGTGAAGCGTGTGCAGGTTGTGAGGTTCAGGCTGGTCTCCTTTCGTAGGGACCCCTTCGTGGCCGGTCCGAGGCTGTGCTCGTGCTGGCACGGGCGGTGCCGCAGCTCGTTCTGCTCCGAGCACATCCCCCCAGCGCCCCGGTGGTGCTGAGCCCCACCTGTCTGGATGTGGGGAGCTGGTAAACTCCGCCCGAGTCTCCTGTGGCAACAGAAAGAGAGGTGAAAACTGGCGTTTCATAGCTCTTTCTCTGTTCCCCTCCTCAGAGCGCTCACATCAAAAAATCCAACCAGACAAGGCACACAGGCCGCCTTTAGACGATTTTACGGCCGTGTCCAAGGCCGAGAGAGCGCCAGAGCGCTCACTTGTCCAGCCTCCTGCCTATGACAAAAAGCGATTACGAGACTGCTCGTCTGAGAGGAGTGAAGGTAGGCTCCCACGGCCAGGCCTCTCGGGGGAAGCTTGGGCTTCGCTGCACATCCAGCTTCTCTCCCCCTTCG
>NW_009722242.1:0-4476 GCF_000703405.1 Apaloderma vittatum | reverse complement strand
CCAGGGCCTCTCGAGCAGGTGCCCGCCGTCGGAAGGTGCTTCTCTTTCACGCAGGGGTCGCTCCTCAGCACTGGCCCTTTCTGGTGCACGTGGGCCTTCTCTATCCACCACCACCACCCTCCTTTGCTTTTGGGGTTGGTTGGTTGTTTTTTTTTTTTGCTAACGTCATTCTTGATTTTTCTCCCACCCCTCCTCGTGCAGTGTTGAAGCATCACGCGGATGTTGGTGGCCCGAGCTACTTGACGGCGGCCGCGACTCCTGCACCTCACAGCCCCATAGCGCGCCAACTGTCCACCTCCTCGGAAGGCTCCGCTCCGGCCAGCACCAGCTCACAGGGCACCTCTGGCACAGCTGTAAGTACCTCGTGCTGTTCTGGAAAAGTTTTGGAGCTTGGCTCCATCATGAGGTCTCAGCATTTGAGCATCTCAAGCATCTTCTCAGCATTTTACCACGCTGGACCTGTTGGTTCAGCCAGTGGTGGGGTTGCTGGCCCAGGTTTTTCACTTGATTCTGACGGGGTTCCTGGGTGGATGGTGGCTGCGCAAACAGCTGCAGTTACAGGTTTGCTGTCAGCCCAGTAACTGCTGGTAAGTGCAGGAGTAGTCCCCTGGCTTTGCTCCACGTCATGGTTTTGGTTTCTGAAGTTATTTGAGGATGTCAGGAGGAGAAGTAGAGGAGCTGAGCACCAGCAGCTCCTGGCACTACGGTGCTTCAACCGTGACAGTTTGCTTTTGTGGCCTCGGTGGCCCTGGGGCTGTCGCAGGGCAGTGGCACAGCACTGGTGCTCCAGATCTTAACTTGCACCTGTACACACGTGTCAGCAGTCGCTTAACCCGTCCTGCCTTCTGCAACACGCTCAGCCCCCCAGAAGGCTAAAGGGTGACAGGATTTGGGACCTTCTGAAGCTGTTGGTGAGCAGGACCGTAGCTGCCTCCCGCTGCGCTGCGGGAGGGATCGATGACACAGCTCCTTCGACAGACGTCATCTGTCCTCCCAGCCCGACCCGTGGGAACAGATGCCCTTGGTTAAAGGACTGCATTCTTGAAGTGTCCCAGTGAAGAACCTGGCCTCTGGCCACTCCAGCTGGTCGTCCGTGCCACAGCCCAAGCTGAATGTGACCCAGGGATAACGGAGCAGGTCTCCTTGAACCCTTAGACTGAAAGCAGCGTCGTTGAAAGGCATCTGTTCTCAGCAGAGGTGAGGGCACCACTTGCAGCTCAACCTTGTGTGCCCTTGTCGTTGCTCCAAGCTCGTTGCTCTGGGGCTGCCAGATCCCGGCTGGGTTCCTTCGCTGCAGAATTTGCTGTTGCATCATCAGCTGTGGTATCAGTGAACACCCTGTGGTGGCACAGGGTGTCGGAAGAACCCACAGAGCAGCGGTAGTTTGGCTTGAATGTTTTGGAGGACAGCTCTGCTCAGCACCTCCGGCGTGTGACAATGACATTTCCTTGTGCTTCACCACACGTATCTTGGTCTCGCTGCTTTTTCCACTGCTCTTTCACACGCTCATTCCGAAAAGCAAGGTGAAGCGTCTTCTCTTCCACAGAAGAGTCCTGCAAGAGCATTGCAGGCTCAAGGCTGCGAGTCCTGGGTTCAAGCAGCCCAGTGCTGGTGCGGGTTTGCATGTTCTCCCCAGCTGGTGGGTCGGTCCTCACCGCTGACAGGGACCTGCTGGGATTTCCTCACCACCCGCCCACTCCATCCTCATCCAGCTTCACCCGGGTCCTGGGTTTTGGCCATGACGGGTCCCCCAGCAGTCGGGTTCTCGTGTGTTTTTACACTGAAAGACGCAGAGATCGAAGGAGATGGAACACGTGGGGAACGGCCAGTGAGTCCGTTAGGAAGACGAGCCCTTGGTGCCTCAGACTGATCCAGGAGGATTCGTGTCACCGCGCCGTGAGCGCTGCTGTCACAGGCTGGGGGGAGGTTTTTGGATGGACGGGTGGTAGGAGAGCACCCGGCGTTCAACCAGGCTTAAATAGACAAGTGTGGAGCTTGTTTCTGTCTTAGAAAATCTATTCCAGTCGAAAGCACGATGCATATGGAAGCTGTTAGGCTGCTGGCACAGCTGCCAAACCCCGCGATGAACTCCTGTCTGACTGACGGTGCCCCCTTCCTCTCGGCCCCAGTGTCACCTGTGGCACGTCCAGCCCCCTGCAGGGCCACCAGCAAAGGGCCCGTTTCCAAACAGGATGGTTCTTTATTCTCCTGATGGTCTCCTCACCCTCCTTACGCTGGCAAGAGGGAACTGGGTTTTATGGGAGACTTTTCTTCTCGCTGGGTCAGGTTTGGCAGCCGGATCCATCTCCTGATGGGCCCGGGGGCCGGGGGGGGGGAGCTGATGGCTGGAGCTCAGCAGCCCTTGCTCACCTTGCTTCAGCACCTGCAGGGCCACCGCAGCCCTCAGCCTTGGTGGCACCTTCCAGGCTAAGGATTTTTGGTTGGGAAGAGGACTTCCATCCGGCAGTAGGTGACTTCCTTTGTGATGTGAATCGCTGTTGGTCTGGAGTCTCCGTGGGTCACACGTAGCTCACGTGGCTCCGAGGCCACTTTGTCCAAGGACACGTTCTTTTTCCATCAGGGATTTAAAATGACAAAACCCTTAGCCCTTGTTCACGTGGTTCTTGTCTTCATGTTCCAGCAGCCAAGGAGGAGGAGAGGCGAAAGTTCCTTCGATATTAACAACATTGTCATCCCGATGTCCGTCGCTGCAACGACTCGTGTGGAGAAGCTGCAGTACAAGGAGATCCTCACACCCAGGTACGTGCCTGACCCCGGCTCCCGCGGGTTTGTCACATCCCAGGCGTTCAGCGGCTTCTCAGAAGTTCAGCCCCGACCTGGTGGCTGCTAACGCTGCTGGGGAAAAGGGCCTTTCTCCTTCCTTGAGAGCAGGAGAAATGTGGAAAACTTGTGATCATTTCATTGATGGAGACGTGCTGGGTGCCTGGGCCGGGGTAACGTTGCGGTGCCTTGGGTCGTGCCGGCCGGGAGCAGCTCTCCCATCCCCAGGCAGTGGAGAAATCAGGAGTTTTCTCTGCCCGAGCTGAGTGCGAGATGGCAAGTTCCCGGCCCTTGTTGGGATAGTCTTGGATTAACGCCATGGATGGGATCAGTTTCTGGGTTTCTCACCTCAGTGCTTGATGGGCGCTTGCTGCAGCTTCTTCGTCCAAACTGCCCGGTTCCTGGTCATCTTCTTCCCTCCTGGCTTTCCAGGGCTCTTTCCGAACTTCCCTCTTTCTTTCTCCTGGTCCCACATGCTCTTCCCCACCCCTCTTCAGAGCGGGGCAGGGAGGGAGCTGGGCCTGTTGCTGAGCTGGAGGAAGAGGAGGAAACGCTGCAGCATCTTCTCTGCTTCCCTCTGCCATGGGGACATCTCCTGCCTGGCCCCAGCATCGCGCTCGGCAAAAATGTGCTGGAAGCCGAGCGACCCGACAGGAGAAGGGCAGAAACCCTCGTCCGATACCGCAGGAGGGGTTTTGGTAGACAAACATGGCCGCGTGGTTTAAAACTGAGCCTAAATATGTTGCTCATCGGGGCAGGCCCATGGTTTTCCTTTCCCAAAAGGGGCAGCGTTGGCGCATGCGGGGCTGTGCCCCGGGTTGACTCTCTCTGGCGCTGTGTGTTGCAGCTGGCGTGAAGTGGATATCAGCGCGCTGAAAACGAACCCGGATGAAGACAACGAGGAGGTAAGAAGTTTTCTTCTCGAGCAAATGTGGGACAGGGCTCGTAGCGGCTGAGCGGCGTCTGTGGAGGATGGCGGCAGGGAGCGGGGGGGGGTGGCCGGCGGGGAGCGGGTGCCGGGGCCTCAGCAGGGAGGTGTGAAGCCTCTCTTTTTCTTGCGACAAAACAGCACAGTTGGCCTTTCGGAAACCAGCCTGGTGGTGGTTCCCTTTCGGGAAAGGCGTGACAAGGCAGAAGTTGGACTGATTTGAACCTGAGGTCTGATTGCTGTCAGGAGACCTCTGGGCACCAATTGTTGGATGGAATAGTCTAATCAAGAAATCACGACCAGTCGCGCCGCAATAGTTGTTATTTTAGCGGAACTGATAATGATGGTATTTCCTTGAACCGCTGCGTGCCTGCTTTCATTCCGGGATACGTGACTTTCCCTCGGCTTTTAGATTAGTCTCTTCCTAAGCAGCGCAGGCTCTGTTTAACGAGGTGCTCTCGCACTCACTAACGGCATCTGCCTCCCTCCAGACATAAACGTGGGAAGACGGCAGGTAGCTGCGTTTGTAATGTAAGAAAGCTCTGACCGCGGCCTGTGCTCTTCCTTCTCCAGATCGAGGATTTGTCTGACTCCGCCTTCACTGCTCGGCACGGCAAGTGTGAGGAGAGGGAGCGGGCCCGGTGGCTCTGGAGCACGAGCGTGCCCCCGCAGCGGCGGGGCAGCAGGTAACACCGGCGCTCGGGTGCAGAGAGGACACCGTGGGTTTCTGCTGGCCAACGGGGTCGTTGCCAGTGGAGCGGGATGCT
>NW_009722241.1:0-799 GCF_000703405.1 Apaloderma vittatum | reverse complement strand
GAGATAGCAGGGAGAGAATTGCCTGCATGCTGAGGAGATCAACAATGTTGAGAACATCGAGGATGCAGTGATACATGGAGAACCCCTTGCCAGGGGAGAGAGAGACTGCACAGGGGTGGAGGATGCACCCAAAGCAACCCACGATTCTAAAGTTGGTCCCACATTGGTGGAATGAACCCATGTGGAGAGACAAGGTTTCCTTCTGTGAGATGGACACCACATGACATCAGGGGAAGAATTCAAGGACCCCTCTTTTCTGAAAAGGAAGGACAGCCATGGACAATGACTAGTGGCCAGATGGACAGCACCCCCAACCCCCCTTGCTCCAGTGTGAGGGAGGAGGTAGCTGGGAAGATGGGAGGGGTGACTGGGGATGTGTAAGATCAGGCTATATTTATTCATGTAATTCCGCTCACTATCCTACTCCGATCTAGTCGATAGCTGGTTGTGGTAAATTAAATTTATATTTTCTCCTCAAGTCTACTCTGTTTTTTGCCTATGACGATAAATCCTAATCTCAATCCTTGAGTCTTTTTAGTTGAGTTTCCTCCCTTTCCATTCCTGTCGAGACAGAGGTGGAGGGACGCGTGAGCGAATGGCTGTATGGTATTTTTGACCCCGCTCAAACCACGATATGAGATGGGATTTAGAACCACAGGCCTTCATACGTATTTTGTTCTATGACCATTCCTAGTCCAAGGATAGGGAGAGGATGAAGATTTTTAGTACAGGAACCTCTGTTACCACCTGCAATAGACAAAGCAACGCGGCTTTATCCTCTGTGGCTGGAGTACACCTT
>NW_009722240.1:12661-19144 GCF_000703405.1 Apaloderma vittatum | reverse complement strand
CGTTTCACACGGAGCTGATAGTGGGAAGGGGAGAGCCTGTCACCCACTTGCTTTTGCGGCGCCTGTAGGTTTAGGAGCTGCACGTGTGCCCCAGCCTGGGAGTGCTTTTGCTTCCACTGAACTATCTTGGCTTCGTGTTTTGGCCTGGGGCCCGCGCCTTGTGGAGCGGGTTCCCTTTTTGGAGGAGAGGAGACATCGTGCTTTCTGGGAGACTGAGGGCCCCTCGCAGCATCTCTCAGAGGTGGGAGGACGCACGCTCCAAGACCCTGAGGAGCTTTTGGGAGTGGGAAGAGCAGGAGGCACGGTGATGGCAGAGCCTGGCAATGGAAGGGTCACACCCGAGTGTCTGTCCCTCACTTTGGACACGGAGCTTTCTCAGCCTGCCACAGCCTCTTCCACTTCTCCACCTCGGCACCTCTGTACCACCCAGGAGCCATTCCTTCGCTCCCACCCAGTCCCTTTTTCCTTCTTTGGTGTTTACATTCTTCAGATACTTGCAGGCTGTTATCACCTCCCCTGTAGCCCTTCTTCAGCCAGAGCAGCGAGCTGCCTCTCCTTACGCTGCTGTTGTAAGCCAGTCCTTCCAGTCATCACCTATGTCCCCAGCTGCTTGGGGACCTCCTCTGGTGTCTGTACCTGGCCAGCTGTGGGGGCTGAACGTATAACTTCAGTGGGTGTGGATGCAACCAGGCAAAATTGCTGCTGCCACTTCCTAAACTGAAGCCTCGCTGTCTGCAGCCCAGAGCTGCACTGCAGGGCTGTGTCTTTTTTCCGGGGGAGCATCCTGCTGCATCCTTACATCTCCGGCACCCGGATCTCTCCCAGCAGTTCGGCTTTCCTGGATGTTTCCTCTTCCCGCTGCCAGGCCATTTCCTCTGGATGGAGGGTTCTGTTGGAATCCCTCTCTCTTCTCTGTTGAAGTCCCAAGCTATTTATGCCGGATGAAGCAGCTGGATTTGATTGTGAGGAGAGGGAGAAAAGTGACTTTAAAGCACTTTATGCATCAATTGATGCCCTGTCCTATGGTCCCAGCCCTGCTATGACGAGAATAGCTCAAAGCCGATTTCAGAGCTTCAGTTCCACATCCGGAGGTGGCAGGGGAAGTGGGGCTGGCAGGGAAAAGAGGAGCCCTGTGCAATTTGCCAGCTTGGGAGAAGCCCTCCAGGGGGATTTTCTGGCCCCAGCACTGAGTCAAGGGCAGCGGTTCTGGCAGGACTTTATGCTTGTTTCCCCAGTGGAATACATCCCGTTAACGTTTGTTATTTTGGCCCCCAATGCTTTGGGATTGTAAATCCTCAGTAAGATGGGACCCAGCTGATGTGTACAACAGTCCCAGCCAGAAGTCCATTCACTCCCTCTCCTTGCACATTGTTTTTCCACCTCAGCAGAGCCTGCCCGGCTCTCTTCTGCCGAGCACACGTGCGTCCCGGGAGAGGGGGAGGTTGTGCTTTGACGTTTCGCCTCCTTTCCTTCCCTCTCGCCGCTCCCAGTTCGGAGCCAGAGCTGAAGTCACCGGATTGGAAGGGATAACGGGGAAAAGAAGGGTGGAGCTGCTGCCACAAGGAAGGAATTAATTTTCAGGGTGCTTTTTCAGGGCAGCAGTGAGGCCAGTGAGATGTCCAGGTCCGTAGGAATGGGGGTGCATGCGTCCCCCTCATCTCCCAGCCACCGGCAGCACCCATCACCTCAGCAGAAGGTGAGGCAGGGGAGCCCCTGTGCCTTTTTGCTCTAGTTTCCCTCCCTTCCTGGGCAGCTTTGGGCCACTGTTGGACACTTTTGGCTTGGCCTGAAGCTGTAGCAGCCGGTGACCCTCCCCTTGGCTGGCATCCCACTGCCTGCCCGAACCAATAGCCAGAGCGCCGGAGTGGGCCAGCATGCACTTGGCTCTTGTTGAGCCACCCCTTCTTGCCAGCTCGATCTCAGGTGGTGATTGTGGCATATGGGGATGGCTGGTGGCTTTCCCAGGGCTGGTGGGTCCGGGGCAGATCACTGGGAGGTCCAAATCTGGCGCTATCACCTCTCCAGCCCTGTCCTCGCCTGGTTCAGCTGTGGAAGAAGGGGCAGATTGGCAGACTTTCTGGGGAGAACAGGCATTGGGATGAATTATTTGATGTATCAGAAATTGTGTTGCCAGCAGG
Source organism: Apaloderma vittatum (assembly GCF_000703405.1). Taxonomy (NCBI): domain Eukaryota; kingdom Metazoa; phylum Chordata; class Aves; order Trogoniformes; family Trogonidae; genus Apaloderma; species Apaloderma vittatum. Next base: position 17,006 of record NW_009722240.1, on the reverse strand, counting down.
AGCAGGGAGGGGATCATTCCGCTCTGCTCAGCTTTGGTGAGGCCGCACCTTGGGTACTGCATCCAGTTTTGGGCCCCTCACTAGAAGAGGGACACGGAAGTGCTGGAGAGGGTACAGAGGCGGGCTACCAAGCTGGTAAAGGATTTGGAACATATGTCCTATGAGGAATGGCTGAAGGATCTGAGGCTGTTTGGCCTAGAGGAAGAGGAGACTGAGGGAAGACCTCATCGCTCTCTACAACTACTTGAAGAGAGGTTGTAGGGAGGTGGGGGTTGGTCTGTTCTCCCTAGTGGAGAGTGATAGGACAAGAGGAAATGGCCTTAAGTTGCGCCCGGGGAAGTTCAGGTTAGATATTAGGAAGAATTTCTTTACTGAGAGGGTTGTCAGCCATTGGAACAGGCTGCGCAGGGCGGGGGTTGAGTTGCCATCCCTGGAGGTGTGTAAGAGACAGGTAGATGTTGCCTTGAAGGACATGGCTTAGTGCTGTTGATAGGTCTAGGAAAAGGTTGGACTCAATTATCTTGAAGGTCTCTTCCAGCCAAAACTGTTCTATGATTCTATGAACTTATCCATAGCCAGTAGGGCTGGGAGGAGGAACCAGCTGGAGCCTGTTTGGCTGAGGGCAAAGCCATGGAGAGTGGTTCCCCTGACTCAGCTCTCTGGTGCTCCACCTTGGGAAGGAGATAAACTGGTTGGGATGCTGCAGCAGTGGCATGAGGTAGCAGGAGGCAGGGTGGAGCAGGAAACTTCTTTCTAGTGTGGGGTCATCTGGGAGAAACTCTGTTCATCCTCGTCTGTGGTTGCTGTGGCTAAGGCTGGGCAGAGGGCAGGCTCCGCAGCAGGAGAGAGCAGAAAGAGGAGAGGAGCCCTCAGCATCTTGGAGAGCATTGAATCTTGGAAAGGGCTGGGTCTCAGAGAGGAGCAAGTGCTGGTTGTGACTCTGATTTAATCTCTACCCTGGGGCACATCGTTTAAAGACGTGTTTTCACAGCTGTTGAGTTGCCTCCTGTATGTTTGCGGTGAAAGCTGTTTCATAGACATCTACTCGTGTCTGTAATAAATGATCAGTGGTGAAGCTACCAGAAGGATGTAGCTCTGGGCCACAGATGGCCAGGGTTTGGATCGGTGGCAATGGAACACTCCCTTCTGCCCACTCCCTGCCTCCCCCTCTCTGAATAAATACCTCCAAGGCACCTTGTGGAAAACTCCCGGCTGCATATTTTCCTTCCATTTTTTTTAAACCTCTTTCCTTATCTCCAGCTTCCTCTTACAGGAATGGCTGACTGCTGCTCCAAGCTAAATCCAGTTCTCCTTCGCCACTGGGTCCTACATCCCCATGAGTTTCCTAAAAGCAATGCTAGGCTATTCCCACTGTCATTCTGCTACTGGGGACTCACCTTCCACCCCCTGGCATGAAAAGCCCTTTTGTGGCTCGTTCCAAGACCATAACCCTCTGTTTTATTCTTTCCTCTCCAGCCAGATCTCCTCAATTTCAAGAAGGGATGGATGTCCATCCTGGATGAGCAGGGAGAGGTAAGCCCGAGGCAGGAGTCTGCCTTTTCCCCCAGCCCCTGCTGCTAGAGATCCCCCAGTGAGCAGCTGATTTCCTTCCCCCTCGCTGGCTGAGTTTGCTCCTGCTGGGAAGGTCAGCAGTAAGGCTTTGATAGAGGTGCCTCGCACTGTGTGCGGGCACAGAGGTTCATCTGTCCCCTCTCTCCCAGCTGAGGGGTGCAAGGAAGAGCTGGAAGGGATGTGGAGGAGGGGGAAGAGAACGCTGAGAGGTCACCTCGCAGAGTGTCCCTCCCTGTTCCTACGCTTCCCCGGTAACTGCCTATCCATTTCCTTCCTGTCTTTTCCCTTCCCTCCCCCTGCCCGACTGGCCTGCAGTGGAAGAAACATTGGTTTGTGCTGACTGACTCGAGCCTGAGGTATTACCGGGACTCGAATGCGGAAGAGGTAAGCATGGCCAGCCTTTCTCCAGCCCTTTCTTCCTTCCTGGCCAGGGGGAGGGGAGCATGGCCCTGGCGTGACCAGCACATGCTCCCAGGAGGAGCAGCAGCATCATGTTCTCCTGAAGGGCACCAGAGGTGGCAAGCTGCTCTTTGCCCCAGGGGGTGACAAAGGGGATGAATGTCTGAAGGCGAGCCAGCGAAGCCTGGTGGGGGGGCTGTCAGTGGTGCGAGGTGAGGAGAAGGGTTAGTCCTGTGGCTGGGCTTCTCTGACACTCTCCATCCACACTGTTGGCTGCCCCTCAGGTTGAACGAGGCCACACTGCACTGGGAAGTTGAGACTGGTTCCTGGTGAGCTGTGGGCTGAAGGCAGAGGCAGCTTGCGCCTCAGTTGGGGTGCTGGCAGGTGATGGGAGGCTTTTTCAAAGCTGAGTTTGCACTGATGTCCTAGTGGGTGGCTGTGCTTGCAGGCAGATGACCTCGATGGAGAAATTGACCTCCGCTCCTGCACAGATGTCACAGAGTTTGCGGTGCAGCGCAACTATGGTTTCCAGATACACGTGAGTGTCCGGCACTGCGTGGCCACAGGGTAGCGGTGCCAAGGGACACGGGGTGGGGATGCATTGTCCCTCCCCATGCTGAGATGCCAAGGGGAAAGCCATGCAAGCCTTTTACCAGGATGGTGGCCTGGCTGCTTGGTGACAGTGCTCAGGGACAGGAGTCCTGCCTGCCTGCAAAAGAAGGAGGAGGCTTTGCAGGGCTGGCTGAAAACTGTGCTGGCGGGAGCCAGGAACCACGCTAAACGCCAGAAGTATTTGCTTGACCTGTTAGCCAAGGCAGCTTCTCTTGAACTGCAAGGAGGGGGGGGGTGAGTGCTGCAGATCTCAGTGTAGCCTGCCTGACCATGCACTGAGTAACACTCTGTACCCTGGATCTGGCCCCAGTACAATCCTCTCCTTGGCTACTTGCTGTAGCGGCAAGAGGTGGCTGCTGAGGCAGCACAAAACCCAGTGTATCTGTGAGTGTGCAGCGATGGGCACTTCACTGTCTGTGTTTCCCTGCAGCTTCCTGCTGTGCCCCAGCTCTGCTGCCCAGCTCCCAGCACCTGAACGGCTGGATTGCACCGCTTTACGTCTGGCCAAATGTGTTGGCAAAGTTTCTTTTGTCTTTGCTTGGAGGTGGTCTTGCGCAGGAAGTGTAATGGGCTTCCCTGCAAAGAGTGTGTCTCCACTCCCACCCCTCCATGTGTTTGAAGCAGCAAGGTGGCCTCTCTCACACTGCCCACAGTCCATGAGAGCGGGTGCGTGGAGGTTTCAGGGAGAGAGTGGGGACTGCTTGCACTACCATCGGGCCCTGACAGGGTCTCTGTCGCCTCCCTATTGCAGACGAAGGATGCTGTCTTCACCCTATCGGCAATGACCTCGGGTATTCGGCGCAACTGGATCGAGGCTCTGAGGAAGAACGTGCGCCCAGTCAGTGCTCCAGATGTCACCAAGTAAGAGCTGCCCCGTGCTGCTTCTCTGCTCCCCCATGTTGCTTCCCCTCTCCCCCAGCAGGCAGGGACAGGGAAAGCCCCTTTTGGAAATCTGGGTGTTCCCAGATCAGCCCTGCCCTCTGCTCCTCCAGAATGTGGCCTGGATACACTGACCAGTGACAGGAGTTGAGAGCCTGATGGCTTCCATTCTTGCACTTGCTTTTTGCCTCTCCACATCAGTTTAGCCCAGTTTCTCCACCAGTGGGGCCGGAACTTGGGTGAACCCTCCCCATCCCATGGAGGAACCCATTTACTCGAGGGGTGGGGTGTTACAGGCCCAGCTCCACACTCAGATGCGGTTTTGTAAGGCTGCGCTGAGCAACGGCCGAACCTTGAGCAGTTGTCTGTGCCTCAGTTACCCATGCAGTGCCTCCCTTTCACTGGCTGCTGCTCTGGTTTCAGGCTCTCTGACTGTGATAAGGAGAACTCCATCCATAACTGCGTCCCCCAGAAGAGCTCACTCCGGACAGAGGAGCAGCAGCGGCTGGGCTCAGGCTCTGAGGGCAACTCAAAGGGTGGTCACTGGAAGGTGGATGGGCAGCGCCATGCCTTTGACTACGTGGAGCTGTCTCCCTTGCTGCAGGACCCCGGGAATCAGGGGTCCCCGCAGAGGACAAGAGGGAGCTTGAGGATCTCTGACCGGTCTCTCAAGCATGAGGAGCTGGAGCGGGATCTGGCTGTCCGTTCTGAGGAGAGGCGGAAATGGTTTGAGACCCCCGATGGCAGGGTCCCAAACAGCGATGGCCCGGCAGGAGACTCTTCCCACAAGGTTGGGGAGCAGGATTTCCCCGCTCCTCCACTTTCAGAGGACCAGCGAGTTCGTCTGAATGAGGAGATAGAGAAGAAGTGGCTGGAGCTGGAA
>NW_009722240.1:1415-12601 GCF_000703405.1 Apaloderma vittatum | reverse complement strand
GGGGCATGGAGACACCAACGAGGCACTAAAAAAGGAGGTAAGAGCACCCATTCTCTCTGAAACTAGGACTCTGGTGGCACATTAGTGTGGTCCCTGTTAGCAGGAGGCTTTGCAGAAGAGCAAGGCAGAGGTGCAGGGAGCATTCACTCTTTCTGGCTCCATTTGTCACCATCCCTTGAGTGTGCAGGAGCTTTTGCAAGCAGGTCATGTGAGTCCTGAGACCTGCTCTTGCACACCTACAGAAGTTCCTCGGGCCACGTTTTGGTCCAGGATAAGTTCATTGGTGTTGCTGCTTCCGTAAAGTCTGTGTTTCCTGGGAGTACATCCTCAGCCTGTTTTCTCTGGTTGTTCCCAAGCCTGCAAGCACTTCACCTGCCAGTCTTTGAAAGGAGCCATGTGCTTTTGTGTTGTCCCAGCTACACATGCAGTGGTGGTTTCCTCCAGCACAGATCGACCTCTGGAAGTTGGGTTGTCTTCTCCTCTCCTTGCCAGAGCCTGCCAGGCTGGGGCTGACTGCTGGTTTAGTCCCTTGGCAGACTGCCATTCCTGTGGGAAGCACACATCTCCTCTGGCCATCACGGTCCTCCCCATCCCTAAGCCTGGGGTTGGGATGCAACACATTGGTTGGGCTGTGGCACTTTTTTCCACCCCTGGCTGAGCATCTCTCTCCCCTCCCTGGCGCAGGTCCAGTCACTGCGGGCACAGCTGGAGTCGTGCCGGGCCCGAAATGAGAGCCTTCAGCAAGCAGCAAAATCCCAGGGAGATGGCCACGTGCCCCGGGGGTACATCTCACAGGTGAGCAGGGCACTGGACATGGGACCCTGGAGTCACTCCCAGTCCCAAACTGCGAAATGCTGGGACTCAGCTCCTTGAGGAGCAGGTAGGGCTAATCGTTGCGTTGTCATGGTGACCCTAACTGGGCCCGCTTTTAATCAATGTTAATTATATAAAAGCTCATGTGTGTTGCCTGGCGTTGAAGGGGCCAGAGTATAAACGGGGAGGAGGAGGAGGAGAGTGTCACAGGATGTGTGTCTCTCTTTGTGTGTGGGTGTGATGCTGTCTCCCAGCTCGGGAGTGGGTCAGCAGCTTTAGGCTGAGCCGCCCACACTTTCCTCGGCAGTTTGCAACTTGCCACATGTGGTTCTTGCTAACGGGCTGGTGAATCCCCTGTTAAAAGCAATCCTTCAGGCCCTGGGGAGCTCCCGTCGCTGCCAGAGTCTGTCCGAGCCCTGAAGGTCATTTGAACAGCACAACCCGTTCATTTCCTGGGACAGCACGTGGGAAAGCCTGCAAAGCAGAGTTTGCTCACACATCAGCCTCTTGCTTCTCTTTGTTTGTTTATTCTCCCCCCACATGGACTTGTCCAAAGTAAGCGGGGTCACATCCCTCAGGGATTTACTGGGGAGAGGCTGCTGTTCCACCACACTCTGGGGATTTCAGAATGTGCCCTGTGTGTTGAAAGATACCGCTGGGGAAGGAAATTTGGGCTGGTGAAGCCTGTTGCAGCAGGTTGGCTGTACCTAGCCCAGATAAAGAAACCCACAAGTCCCATGATGCCCAGCTCAGCCACTTACTGGTCACTCTTGTCATCTTGATTTAGTATTTACAGCTCACAGGCCTCTTTATGGTCAAAAAAAAAAAAAAGGAGTGGGGAGGAATGGCACTTTATCTTCCTAATAACTTGGCTCAAAAGGCCAGTGCTTCACATCCAAGGCCAAACTTGGCCTTTCTCCAAAGGGCTTGTTCTCAGTTGGCTGAGGTTTGCAGCCAGTCCATGGACAGATCACCAAATTGATCCCTCACCTTTTCCTCTCCTTTGGTTAATCTGTGAAGCTTCCCAGCTTCCCTTGTCTCAAGGGACGAGGGAAGCCAGCAAGGACTTACATTCCCACAACATGTTGCTTCACCCTTTGTATCACCGAATGCGTTGGGTTGGGAAGGACCTCTAAAGGTACCTAGTCTTATATCAGCCTTTGCCTTAGTCTTGGGGAAAGGAATGGGATGGCAAGGGGCTGTTGGGGAATGCAATGGCTTCCTGGCTCTCTACTGCAGTCTTAGGGGCCTTGGCTTTTTAAAATAATACTCTGATGTGGTTTGGTGGTGGAACAAATCCTTCTTGAGGGGCTTGAGGCAGTGCTGCCAGCATCTGGAGGGAGAGCGGAGGTGTAGCTCTGAGGTGGAAACAGCTTTATTTTGCTGCAACACCACTTAGCCACAGTGCTCCGTGTTGAAAGAACCATCCCCTTGGTCTCAGAGGCATCAGAAAGGAGGATGAGTAGTGTAAGGAGGATCCCTAACCATGAGGCTTTGGGGAGGGCTCATTGACAGCCTATATCAGGCCACAGGGCAGTGCAGGGTGTCACTTTTCAGGAAAAGAGGCTCAGTTTTCATTGATTCCAGGGGATGCTGCTTCATTTAAAAGGCAGATCCTGAGATGTAGTTCCCGCTGTTGATCTCCTCCAGCCAGACAGTGCAGCCTGATGCGGGGTCTGGACTGGGCTCTCGGTTGGTTATTCCCAGCTTTTGGCCCAAGAGGGATGTTCCTGTCTTCCTGCTAAGCTTTTAAGGAGACCAGGAGGAATGTTTCTTCTTCAAAGTGTGGGGATTGCAGAATGTATGGTCCTGACAAATGGTTGTGTTCAGTGACAGAAGCGACACCTCACTTTTCAGAAGGAAAAGACCTTTCTGGGGAACGGCCTCACTTCTCTCAAAATGCCTCTGGACTCGAGTGAGGTTTGCAAAGGCAAACGTCAGCCCAGCCCAGATGCCTGTCTTGGCCTGAACCCTTCCTCCTGCCCTCCTGATCCCTCACCCCTCCCTTTTCCCCGGCTCGGCAGGAGGCCTGCGAGCGCAGCCTGGCTGAGATGGAGTCATCTCACCAGCAAGTGATGGAGGAGCTCCAGAGGCACCACCAGCGGGAGATGGAGCGGCTGCGGCAGGAAAAGGAGCGGCTCCTGGCAGAGGAGGCAGCGGCGACAGCAGCAGGTAGGAGCCGACATCAAGTCATGCCCCCACTCAGGTGGGTCCTCTCCACCTCTTGAAGTTGTTTCTTGCCAGTCATCCCAGTCATCTGGAGCCACGCTGCTGACCCTACTGGTGTGAGGCTGATGCTCCTTGGAGTGTGAGCTTGGTGCTCCTCAGACCTGTGCTTCAGGGACTGCTTGGGCTGGGAAAGGGAGTGGCAGGATGTTAAAGATGCTGTGGAAAATGAGGTCTTGCTTCCGCGGATGGCGGGGAGGGGGCAGCACCTTCTTGTAGGTGAGCAGCGGTGGCAGGGAGTTCCCACACTGCCCTATGTTAGTCTCCTTTGCAGCATTTGGTGCATCCGGATGATCCTGGGGTGTGGAAAAGGCGGGGGATGCTCTGAAGGCAGAAGGGAAGGAGGGGGAGTCTGCAAAGACCTACAGGGGCAAGAGCTCAGCCAGTTTGCTGGTGTGGTTTCCCCAGATGTGCCAGAGCTGGCACAGCCTGACTCCCCATCTCTTATTGCCTCCCTCTGCAGCCATCGAGGCACTGAAGAAAGCCCACCGGGAGGAGATGAATAAGGAGCTGGGCAGGACACGAAGCTTCCAGCAATGTGGCTCGATCTCAGATGCCCTCCAGAAGCAGCACCAGTAAGAAACCACCTCTACTGCTCCCCTTACCCAATGCTGCTGCCTTGTGCCAGTGTCACCGCACCCCGTCTGCAACCATAACCCCCAGCCGTTCCCTGCCACCTCCCCAGCTCCTTCGCCAGGGGCTGTGGGTGCCCAGCAGTGGCTGCCAAGGCTGCTGGAGCCGTAGGGCAAGTAGCTTTATCCCCTGCTTGGCTACTTTCACTACAGCACCTCTGGTTTTCCCTGTGGCATTTTCCTTCCATTTTATTTATGGGAAGCTCCTCCATTTCTCTTGCATGGCTTGAAGCTCTTAGAAACACCGTGGCTGTGTATGAGAGGGTGGGAGTTGCAGCCTTGGTCCCCAGGCAACATTATTTTGTGCCATGGCAGAAGCTGTTCACAGGAGAGGGGAAGGTGATGCTGGTGGTTAGGGACCAGCAACAGTTGTGGGGCAGTTCTGAGTAGGTTCCTCTTTGGCAGGTTGGACGTGGATTCCCTGAAGCGGGAGCTGCAGGTGCTTTCTGAGCAGTATTCCCAAAAGTGCCTGGAAATCGGGGAGCTCACTCAGAAAGCAGAGGAGCGGGAGCAGACGTTGCAGCGCTGTCAGCAGGAGGGGAAGGAGCTCCTCCGGAAAAACCAGGCAAGAGCAGGGCTTTCCCTGCCAGCAGAGACCACAGAGCCCATTCCTCCCTCACACAGCACAGCCCCTCTGTTAAAACTCACCTATTCATATTTCTTCCCTTCTGAGATTTTTATCATCAGAAATGAAAAAAAAAACCCACCTATGTTAGAGGCTTGTTTTTAACTACAGTGTTAAATATGATGAGTGTATTCTGCTGGTTGTAGGTGCCACAGTCACCTGTGGGCAGGGCGTTACAAGGAGGTTTCTAAGCTGGAGTAGGACTGACATGAAGGTGGAGGGGTTGGGACAGCAGAGAGGCCTGTGCCGTGGCTACTCTGAGCTCTCTTGGGTTTGCCTGCAGGAGCTCCAGACCCGCCTCTCGGATGAGATTGGGAAGCTGCGAAGCTTTATTTCGTCGTGGAGCTCTAGGGACGGCTCTCCACACAACAACGAGAGGAGCTCCTGCGAGCTGGAGGTACGAGGGTCCCCGCGGGGTTGCCCCGCTGTCTCCATTCCTGCCCTGTGTTAGGGGGTCTCCTCCTCACGGAGGCTCAGAGCAGGCTGGAGGGAGATGCCGGATGAGGCAGCAGGGCCGGTGCAGGAAGCAGGTACGCAAGCTTTCCCTTCACCACTCTCCCGGGCTGCTTGCGCCTTTTCCTGCCCCGGCCCTCCTGGCTCTTCCTTCCTTTTCCACCACAGCGCTTGCGCCAGGGCTCACTGGCCTTTCCGAGGCGGTGGCTCGTGAGTCACGTCTGTTCCTCTGCTCCCTTCCTGGCCCAGGTGCTGCTGCGGGTGAAGGAGAACGAGCTCCAGTATGTAAAGAAAGAGGTGCAGTGCCTCCGGGAGGAGCTGCAGATGATGCAAAAGGTTGGTGTTTTCTGGGAGCTGTTTTCTGGGAAAGCAGCAGAAGAGGGGAGGGAGAGAAGCACCAAGACTGGATGTCAGCAGAGTTTGGCTCAGTTAGGTGGGATCCTCAGGCCCAAACCCTCTTGTCACCTTTGCTCCTCATCCCTGCTTGCTCCTGGACACATAGCAGCTGTGTGCTCCAAACAGCACAGGCTGGTGTAGACTTAGCTTGTACAAGGGAAATGTCATGAGGACTTTCCTGCCCATTTCCCCAGATGTACGTACATATAAGCATGGACAAGTCAGTAGCTCTTCTTTCCCAGACGAGAAAGAAGCCTGACCAGCACTCCGCTTCCCCAGCTGCCTTCTGTTCCCTTAGATGTCACCTCACTTGGTGGACATATTTTCTTGGGCACCATTGCTGGGTGTGCTGCTCCCTCCACTGGCAGCAGCTCCTTCAGAGTGGTTTTCAAAGACCCCTGCCAAAGGGGAACCTGAAAGAGGCTTCGAGATTGAGCGATGCCCTCGGAGTTTATAACTTTCTCTCTTAGGCTTTTTTGCAAATAAGTGGCTGGGACTGGCCCTTTCAGTGGCCTGCATCTCTGGTGGGGTTTGTTTTTCCCGTATGGCTGGCCCAAACACACATGAGCTGTGGTAAAGCCCACATCACTTCTTCAGTCTGCTGCTACAGATCCCCAGTGCTGCAGGACTAGCAACTCTGCCTTCCTCACCAGCCCAGAGTTTAGGCTTTTGAATGGTTTCTGCATGGCCTGGATTGGGATGAGCTTCAAACCAGGACTGGCTCTCCTCACCTGTTGGCCCTTCTCCTGCTGGGCTTGCCTTGCCACATCTCTCCCTAATATTGACTCTTAAAACCTGCTGACCCCTTTTCCTTCCCCTGGCAGGATAAGAGATTTGCCTCAGGGAAATACCAAGATGTCTATGCAGAGCTAAATCACATTAAGGTGCGCTCGGAGCGAGAGATCGAGCAGCTGAAGGAGCACCTGCGCCTGGCCATGGCAGCTCTGCAGGAGAAGGAGTCACTGTGCAACAGCATCAGCGAGTAACGGTGAGCACTAGGGATGCTGGGATGTCCCCCATGGGTGCAGGTGGCCGAGACCAGCTGCCCCGCTTTGGTAGAGGGATGGAAGCTGTCAGTTCCTCGTGCTCCATGCAGTGCTGAAACTTCAGGCTTAAAGTCACAGAATCATAGAACGGTTTCTGTTGGAAGAGACCCTCAAGATCGAGTCCAACCTTTGTCCTAGCCCTATCAGCACCACTAAACTAGGTCTTCCTTCTCTGCTTCTTACATCCTCTCGTCCTGTACCCCTGGCCCTCCTGTTGTCTTTGACGATCTCCCAAGGTTCTCGAGACCCCTTCTCTCTGTGCTGCTCTTGATGCATCTGCAGCCAGCACCAAGCACTGCTCCACCAGGCTGGAGCTGGGAGCTGCCCACATGCTGACCTTTGCCCCATGGCTTGCGTGACAGCATGGGGGCCGTTAGGCACTACTTATGTAGGTGACGTTTCTGCAGCGTTTGCCTTTGAAGTGGTTTTACCTATCACAGCAGGGAAATTTTAGGTCTGCATAAAAGCAGCCCTGACTAAACCCAGCCCTCCTCCCACGCTCGCTTGCGGGCTTCCCTGCTGCAGGCGGGGAGGGAAGCAGGGGGTGAGGACGTTCTGTTGTCAAGAGCTCTTCTGATTCTTGCTTGGATGCTGTAGCCATTGTGATTGGGGTCACCCCACTCTGACCGCTTGCTGGAGGGCACTGAGAGGAGTGGGTCTGTAGCAGGGCACCAGGCAGGGTGGGGCAGAAGGAATGGCATTTCTGCACTCGGTAGAGTCTTTCTGAACCGTTTCTGGTTTTGTCTCTCTCTCTAGGTCTACTCTTCGTTTGTTTATCTGTTCTTGTTTTGTATTTGCTCCATTCCTCACTTGTGGGGAGAGGAAGGTTAAATCCCATCCGTTATCACCTTGGCAAAGAATTCCAGACCCCCTCCAACCTCCTTACTCCCCTCTCAAAGCTTTTTTGATGAACCCTTTTTGCCTGTGTACCTGAGCACGTTGTTTGGACTGGCTCCTTACATGCACCTTCTTCAGGATTTTGTATGTGAAAATTATATTTTATAGAGGAATTTCACCCCCCGGGAAGAAGGGGAAGAGGAGAGGGGAAAACTTTTGCTACATCACCAGCATTTTCTAACCTGAAAAAAGAGAATCTGGTTTCCCCCCTGCTCCCCAGCCCCATTGCTCCCGGCCACACAGCCACCTTCGGCACGTATTCCTTCTCTTCCAAATGTTTCTGTGGCCCCCCTGGGATATATGGCGAGGACTGCACTTCCTCTCACATGCCACCCCCAGGGACCTGCGGAGAAGACATGCAAGCCATAGGAGGGAGCCGCCGGGGCAGTCTGCTGTGGATGTGCTTGCCTGGGACTTTTGAAAGAGGAGACCTTGGCAAGAGTCTGCATGATCAAGCTCTCTCTGTGACTGGCCTTTGCCTCCTTCAGGAACCCGAACTGGCAGGAGCTCAGAGCCATGGGGCTTCTCCTTTCTGGGGAAGGGGAGCTGTGAGGCTGCTACTGCACCCGCTGGAGCCATCCCCTCCAAGGTGGCAGCTACTGTTGCTCTGCTGTGCCCTTCAACTTTTAACTTAATAAAATTTTCCCTTTCTCTGAGAAAAGTAGTGTCTTCCTTCAGGGCAAGGATTGCCATGTGGACCCTAACCCAGTGCAGTGTGGTGGGTCATTTTTCCTGGTTCCTGTGTGATTTTAGGGCATCCTGACCTGTATCTTCTCTCTTTCTGGATTTGGGGAGGGAAAGCAGCAGGAACACTCCCAGCCCCTGGCCAGAGAGAGGAAAGGAGCCCTGCACTGCTTTTATCCAGCTGTCTGCTCTGTATTCAGGTTAGGGGGAGGAAATAATCTGCTTCACCACACCGAAAATCCCATGTGGACCCTCAGCCCCACGGAGTAAGAGCTGTGCCTGGGCTGTGTTAGTAAATCCAGTACTGGGGGTGGTGGAGGGAGGCAGATGGCACTGCAAATTACTGGCAGAGTAAATGGTACATGTAGATCCTGGGGGAGGTCAGAGGCATCTCAGACACATTCTTCCTCCTCTTTTTGGATGAACTGTGTGGCTTTTGTGGCAGGATGAAGGACCCGAGGGTGACTGCTCCTCATTCAGCCCCATCCCAATGTAAACCTGAGCTGTTGCTCTGCAGAGAGGCTGCTGGCAATTATGGAAGAGCCCTAATTGCAGGCTCATGCCAAGGCTGGAGGTGTCATCTGAAAAGGGGAAGATGAAGGGGTCAAGGAGAACCCTTGGAAGGAGGTAATGGATGCATCAGCTGGGAGGCTGGAATACTGCAAGACCTGGGGATGGTAGTGGAGTGTAAGGATGTGGTGGCAGCCACAGCAAAGAGAGGGCAGCACGCTTTCACTTGGCGTGTGATAACCTCATCATGGCATCAGTGGCCCCCAGGGCTGGGAGGTGAAGGCAAATGCAGGGGCAAAGCTACGGCGACTGCTTTCCTCAGGTAAGGCAAGCCGCTTCATGAGTCACAAATTCTGGTAAAACTGGGTTGCCAGGAAATTCTTCAGTATGAGGGTGGCAAGACCTTGGAATAAATTGCCCAGAGACATTGTGGCTGCCCCCTCTCTGGAGGTGTTCAAGGCCAAGCTGGATAGAGCCTCGAATAGTCTGATCTGGTTTGGAGGCGTCCCTGCCCATGACAGGGAGGTTGGATTAGATGATCTCTAAGGTCCCTTCCAGCCTAGGCCCTTCTATGATTCTATGATTTCATCGTGTGCATGACGCCCTTGGACAACCCAGTGGATGGTGCAAGAGGCAAGGTGCTGAGCTCAGCAGCTCCCTGTTGCACCCGCGCAGAGCCAGGGCTTGCTCTTGCTGATGCTTGGCCTCGTGCCTCTAGCCTAGAAACTCTCCCATTCTTGCACTGCCCAAGATCCAGGCTTTTCCCTCGGCCTCCCAGCAGGACGTGGCTCTTGCTGTGGAGTTTGGGAGAGTTCAGAAAGAGGGGATAGAGCAGCTCAGGGCAACTGCTTCCAAGCTACAGAGGCTGGTTCTTGCCTTGAGGGATTGGTAAAGACCAGGAAAAGAGAGGAAAAAAAGTGGGGTTCAGGGCATGGTGTCACAGACTGGGGATTGTGTGCATGGCTTTTAGAAAAAACAACCACTGAAACAACAGTCTATGTGGTTATACCTACTCTTGGAGGAGGAAACCCCCAAAAGCAGGGCACCAGAGCCAAGTGGAGGTTGAGGAAGGGTGCATGTGGCTGGCCAGCCCCTTCCCTGAAAGGTTCAGTATCTTGTGTTTGTTTGGGTTGGTTTGTCCATATGGTGTGGGTTTTTTTCCCTTCCTAACCAGGGGCTGCTGACCCCGATAAATGTGTCATGTAAGAGCGGGTGAAACGTGTGGGTGCCTGACATGTTGGCGAGCTGCCCCCACCTCAAGGCTCTGTTGGCTGCAGATCAGGCGTGCAGGAGCATCCTGTCATCCCGGGATACTGGGAGACCATCGCCTCCCAAACTGGCGTGGCGTTAATCAGGCAGCACCCGTCTCGCCTGCAGCCGGGCGATATGGTCACGCCGTCATCTCTGCATCGCTATCGCCTGGGTGCAGGGGTGCTGGGTGGTGGGAGAGTGGCAGGGAGAGGAGACGACCAAAATACCCGCGGGTGGGAGGCTCGATGGCCAGCAGAACCCAAAACATCTCAAAGTGATGCCTGGACGCCATCCACTTGCTCACAACTGGGTTGTACCTGCGAGAAACATCCCCAGCCTCAAGCACGGGGAAAAGCCGCAGCCGTACAGCAACCTGGTTGCACAAGTGCCAGCACGCAGTCTCACTTAAGGAGCTTGCCCTTATAAACCAGCTCGTGAACCTTCTAAAACAGTAGTAACTGGTCCAGCAGCCAGAGGCAATGCTTCTTTGCCATTTGTTGGCGTCGTTAAATCCAGCTCTGCCATTAGGAATGGCCAGGCTGAGCAGCTTCATGCTGGGCTGATTGCACTTCATTGCACACTGGGAGCTCAGGGCTGAAGCTCTGATGAGGACAGCTCGAAAATCATCCACTTTCCCCATTTTGCCAGTAAAAAGTACTGAAGCACTCAGATCTGAGTGCCAGCAAGGCCGAGTCCCACTGCTGGGGATGCTGAGCCTCTTTGAAACTGTAAATCAGGTAAAATAAAATATTGTGACTGCCATTAGTTGCCAGAAGTGCCCTGGCGTGCTCAGGTGCCAGTGAGCAGCTGTCCTACCCCTACAAGGCAGGGGCTGTCACCCGGTAGATCTGTAGCACGTCCACAATGGATGCAATTTGACCATTTAAGACAAAATCTGCAGCTGGAAATGCATAAATCCCCATGGGGTCTGGTTGAACACAGCACAGGCAGGGAGAAGGTAAATGGGATTATGAAGAGGATTCCTCTGCCAGGCTCTGTCCTCTGGGGTTTGTCAGAGAAGCAGGATTTCTCAACCTCTTGCTGACTAATGCCAGAAACAGGAGGTGCAGGAGGCTCGGGGCAGTTGCATGGCTCTTCTCAAGGAGAAAATGAGGTGCAGCGGGTAACCCACCCCACCTTGGGCTTGGTAGCGAGTTCCTGTGACCAAAAACACAGTTACAAGCCCAAGCTGGGCACGGCAGTGTGGATGGCCCATGGGAATAATTTTTCCTTCTGCATGACCTCAGCTGTGCTGCCTGCAGTGGGGTACTGGAGGTGCTGGACCCTGCTTCCCCGAGGCAGTGGGGCTTGCATTGCCCCGTAGCATCTGCCTCTGGCCCTGGCATCCTGTCAGGAGCCAGAGAACCCCTCTCGATCCTGGCTAGCTCCTGTTAAGGATGCATCAGTATGTAACAGTGCAGAGCTTTAGGGGTGCTTTCCAATATCAAGTGGGGTGCTTAGGGGTCAGCTTGATCAGGATCCCCCCTTTTGTGCAAGGCCAGCAGCAGCTTGATGAGCTGCGACCACCCGTACGTACGTCTTCCCTCCACTGAGTCACTTGAGGGCACTGGATCTTCCCCCTGTTTTGACTGGCTAAAACTTAGGGAGCTGGTCCGATGAAAGGGTCAGAACCCTCATGTATAGACGAGAGGG
>NW_009722240.1:0-1384 GCF_000703405.1 Apaloderma vittatum | reverse complement strand
GCGTTTGCTGCCCAGCAGCGGCACCCGCCGGAGAAGGCTGAGCAGCCCCAGCTGGCTGCAGGAGCTGCCCAGGTGACCACCTGAGATTAGACTCCTAATTTTCAGATAGCTAAATTTGGGTAAAGCATCTGCCCTCCTCCCTCCCTGCCTCCCCCTCTCTGGTCCTGCCTTCCCATCACTGCAGTGCCCTGATAAACTCTGCCCGGTTTTTAAGGCTGGAGGCTCTGCGGTCAGCCTGCGGGCGCTGTGCCAGCCCAAAGGGCTTGGGCAGATGCTCATACACCACGAACAACCCCCTGATTTACCCTCCAAGCCCCGCATATGGGCGAAACCACTTCTGACGGTTAAAAACTTGGATGCAAATAAAAGCAGATGGTGCCTTATCTGAGCACGCCCGGTTTGCCTACGTGCAGGCAGCCAGTGACGACGGTTTATTCCTGGCCAGGGAAAAGGAAAGGTCCTCTGGCTGGTCAAATCCTTGTAGGGAGGCTACAAGAACTCCTCCACCCGCACGCTCCATACAGGATGGAAAGGGGTGTATTCATTGGGTCTTGAGCAAAAAAAAAACACCTCAGGGGAGGTGGGAAGGTGGTTATTCCCCTCCACGATCAGGAGCTTTCTGCTTTTAATAAAATCCAGCCACTTGCAGCTGCTGGGAACCTTTCCCGCTCCCCAAATGAAGTGGGGAATGTGAAAGAGCAATAGCAGCAGGGAGGGAGGTGCAAGGGGATGCTCCTGGCAGCCCTTCCACCAGTGGGAAGGTACTGGGGGCCGAGTGACTCCTCCTGGGACAGGGGCACACCACACTCTCCCAGGATACATGTGTATGCCATGGAGGGGGCATCAAATATTTCTCTTCCTATCTATTTCTATTTTCTATTCTCTGTTATTTCTATTTCTACTATTTCTATTATCTCTGCTTCTATTATTTCTACTATTTCTATCTTTATATTTATTTGTATTTATTTATCTGTATCTATTTTTATGTATACTTCTGCATGTTGCTGGCCAGTGGCTTTCACAGCCCTGGGCACCCAGTGTGCATCAGGTTTACAGACAGATGCTCGCTGTCTATTTTAATGCTCCGCTGGGGGTTTTAGAGGTGCTGGGGTTCACCTCTAGGCAATACACAGCGCATCAGTGGGCACCAGGCAGCTGTGCCTGTGTGTTTTTAAGAAATAAGGTGGAAAACACCATCTAAATTCTAAGGGCAAGATGGTGACAGTGGCTACATTTAATCTCTCAGGAGCAGCCGGACCACTCACCCAGCTGGGAAAGGACGGCTGATTGCCCCTGTGCTGTGTCTCTGCTCTGTCCCCTCACAAAGAGTTGTGTGTTTCCGTATCTCCCCCTGCCCCGCAAAGGGGACAACCTGTTATTTGTG